>NC_142809.1:60187720-60441455 GCF_049724085.1 Artemia sp. Qi Xiang Cuo | reverse complement strand
AAAAATGACATTAAAATCCTTTCTGATTTGAAAAAGGATAAATTCCTTACTATCACCAGAGCCGATAATGGAAACACGATCGTAGTTATGAACACTGAAGATTATAATAATCAAATGAAATCCATTATTTTGGACACTATTACATACAAAAAACTTGATTTTGATCCTACAGATAAATATGTCAAATCAACAAGAAAGGAATTAGAGTCAATAAAAAATAATTTTCACATTACCCCACAGTTTTATAACAAATATTATCCTAGGGGTTGTTCGGCACCCAAGATCTATGGTCTACCTAAGATTCATAAGACTGGATCCCCCTCCGCCCCATTGTGTCAACTTGTCTGTCACCTGTTTCAAAATTAGGAAAATGGTTGTCGGTAGCTTTACGTCCACTTCTGGGAACACAAAAATCATATTTAAAAAATTCAACTGATCTTACTAATAAAGTGCGAAATTTCACGCCTGAGGAGAGTTCTATTCTTTGCAGTTTTGATGTTGTGTCCATGTATTCATATTGTGATTTAAAAATGTGCGATGATATTACAAAAAGTAAATTTGAAAAAAACTTTGATTAAGTACAGGATGTGACGTCAGCTAGTCTGGATATTAATGTCACTATGAAACTAATTATGCTGGTAAATGAATTTTATTTTTATTTTGGTTTTCGAGGGGAGTTTTATAGACAAATTTTTGGTTTACCTATGGGGGCTTCTCTCTCTCCTTTATTGGCAAATCTATTCATAGATTCCATTGAAACCTCCGCTATAAAAAGTTTTAGAATCTCCCCTTGCTTCTGGAGTAGGTTCATGGATGATGTGGTCTGCGTTTGGAAACATGGGTTGGACTCCTTAGACCTTTTTTGTAAGCATTTAAATAGTTTTGATAATAATATTAAATTTACAGTTGAATTTGAGGATAATAATAAATTACCTTTTATGGATATTTTATTAATCAAAAGGGATCTCCATTTACTTTTCTCTATTTACATAAAACCTACGCACAATGAGAGGTATTTAAATTGTCATTATTGCCACACTATGTAGTTGAAAAGAGGGGTTTTAATTTCAAGAGTGGATAGATCCTTTAAAATATCTTACCAGTAGTTTCTTGATTCAGAATTTTTCTACTTTATTGATATTTATTTTTTAATATTTATAATATTAAGTTAATTGATAAAATAATTGAAAATATACTAGCCAAACATAGTAGTAGGGTTATTGAGGTTTATCAATCTTTAGATTTAGTTGTATCAAAAAGCTTCATTTCATTACCATATGTACCTGGTTTGGGGAGAAACTTTCACGGGTTTTACGTAAATTTGGTATTGATACATGTTTCCAATCGCTTAGGCCAATGAGTAGTTTTTTTAGTTCTGGTAAGGATTTAACTCGGGGAAATTGAGTAAGTGGGGTGTATAAAATTCCATGTTCTTGTGGGAAGTTCTATATTGGTAGGGCTCACCAACAATTTGTTGAAAGGTTTATTGAACACCGTAATTCAATAGAAAAAACCCTACAATTAAGCAAGCCTCCAGAAACTTTCGTTTCAGCTTTAGCAGAGCATATTTGGCTTCAACCAGACCATTTTGTAAAATTTGATGAAGCCTTGGCTATTTCTAATGATAATGGGTACACCCAATGGGCCAGGGAAGCCATAGAAATTAAAAAACATATGTTTGCTAACCTTTCCATAAATAGGGACACGGGTAATTTAAATATTGACCCAATTTATGATAACCTTCTAATGAGTGAATCAATTGTCAATAAGGGAGTAAAGATTTTAAATAATCACCAGGGTACTATTTTACCTGTTAGACCAAAACGATTTTATTCAGTAATAGCTAACAAAATGATTATTTCGCAACTGAATAATTAAAGTAATTTACAGTTTTTTTATTTTTCCTCAGTTACTCTGGGGTCCTCACTGAAGTAACTCTATTTTAGCATCTTTTCCCTACGTGGTTTAGTTTGCGCCTTTTTTACATTTTTGTTTTTTTTTTTTGTTTTTTTTGGTGGTGGTTTTATTGGTTTTTAGTTTTATCTTGTTTTTTTTTTTTTTTGTGTCTTTCGTGCTGAAGACGCCTTGTTTGTATACAGGCGAAATATCCGCGTTGTTTTGTTTCTGTTGTTTTCCTTTTCTCTCCACTGGCCACAGTCTCGTTTGTTTGTTGTTTTTTTTTTAGAGATTTTTCTCTTTGTTGGTTTTTCGTTTTGGGTTTCATTTATTTATCGATGCTGATTTGTGGTAGTTTCACACTTGGTAGATTATTTTATTTTATTTTTGCTCATTTTTTATCTAATGGAGTTCTTTTCTTTTCTTTGAAAAACTTATGTTGTGGGAAAAGTCTTTTTTAATTAATCATTGAATAAGCCTTCTATGCCATTGTTCAGTTCAAATTATGATATTCTTCTTGTAACAGTGGATTAACAAAATTCAATGTTTACTGCTTATTCTTTTTTCTAGCTGGATTCTTTGTAAGTTTGCTACCAGTCTTGATGATTCTTGTTTTAATAGGATTGCTATCACTGATCCGAATCTATTGAAGATAATTAAGAGCTTGATCTTAAACTTTCATAGAAAAGAACAGAATATAATATGATTTATTGACTAAAATATCACAAAACCTAGCATAGGCACGTCAGAACAATTATAATAACAAAACAGATGTTAGGGGATAAACATAAAGCAAAATATTAAATAAATTATTAAAATAGGAATTAAAATGTCATAAAATAGCACAAAAGCTACCATAAGCATGTCAGAACAAATACAAAATAAAACAGAAGTTAGGGGATAAACATAAAACAAAAAGTTAAATCAGTTATTAAAATGGGAAACAAAATAGGGAACAAAAGAGTTTTTGTACCTCAAAATCAACATTTGGGGACACAGGCCCAGGCCCAGTTGGGTATTTGGAGCTCTACGAGCATTGAGTCTTGTATTAGGAAGGATTGGGAGATTTTCTTTAAATGGAGGGAGAAAATGTCGATAATAGTCAGAACTAAGGCACTTGTGACCAAAGTGACATCGTGATTCCAATGTAGTAAGTTCAACTCTAGCCAAACCTTTATCGTATGTAGTATAAGACGTCCCCAGTATAATTTTTATTGCTCTTTTTTGAATACTTTCAATTTTAGAACATTATTCAACCCAGGGTGCCAGACAGGGCGAGAATATTCCAGACAGGTCTTATATAAGAACAATAAATTATTTTAAGGTTCTGGATTGACATAGAGAACCGTTTGAGAAGGGAGACAGATTTAAGGAGAAAACTACCAGACTTAGATAAGTGGGAAATGAGGGAGTTCCATTTAAGGTCGCTGTCTAAATTAACGGTTAACCAAGCAGTTTAACCGTATTTAAATTTGGTATGCATAGGTATTTATTGATAGGGGGTATATTTTGTAAAAAAGAGAATAGCATGAAACTGCTTTTGGGTATGCTTAAGTTGAGTTTAACATTGTCAAAATCATTCTTTAAATTGTTGATGAGTGAGTCGAGAGTAATATTTAAAGTATAGATGTTTGACAAAGGTTCAGTAATGTCAAATCATCCGCAAATTTAAAAGAGTTACCAAAACTTGGTAAATCATTATTAAAAACAATTAAAAATGCTAAAGGAGCTAATTTAGTCCATTGAGGTGCTCCACAGGAAATCGGGGAAAAACCTGATGAATCTCCGTTAGGGAGGACTACACATTGTTCACGGCCAGACAAAAGACTAGCTGACATACGTAAAACAAAATCTCTTGCACCTAAAGCAATTGCATTATCTAACTGTCTGATGATCCAAGTTGTCGAAGGCTTTGCTAATGTCAGCAAAAACAGCCTCAACGTAGGAGCTATTCAAATCAAGATGTTTGAAAATAGTGTCAAGTACATAAATTCAGCAATACATGGTGCTATGATTCGGCCTAAATCCAAACTGATTTCGGTTGATTTTATCATGAATATCGTCAAAAAGGAAATTGTAAATAAAACTTCCAAAGATTTTAAAGAAAATGAAGGTTTTTGATATAGGTCTTAAGCCAGAGGGAACTTTCGGGGTCTTAGTTTTCGGTATAGAAGATATAATAGCTCGTTTACAACACACTGGAAAAATACCATCTACAATCTTTAAAATCTTTAGTGGCTGACCATGTTTCTGTAAGGCAAGCAATATCAATCTGGTTTTGTAAGGAATAATTTGTAGTTCATCCATTTTATTTGCTAGTGACCTTACATTCGCAAGAAGGATTCTGGGAAATGATTAGGAGAAGTGATACATCATAACAGGGTTTCTTGATTTGGTATTGGATAGCTGTTGTAGATTCTTGGGTCCATTTGATGCAAATAACGGGACTAAGGAGATGGACTGATGTCGAAATTGAAATGAGAGGGAGCTGGAACGTAACATGGAGTTCTTCTGAATGTGTTTGTTCTGAGGAGATGCTGGAATGATGGAGGAGGGATGTGCATTGGCTGATTTAATACAAGCACTATGATATTAAATCTCATAAGAGGTACTGGACTGTGGCTGTCTTTGGCAGCCCTGCAGCAACAGAGGTCCATTTTTTCACTCCCCTTTTTTGGACTGTGCAATCCAGTCTTGGCACGTAGATTTCTCCTTCTACGGAATGTGAGATGACACATTAGTACAACAATTCATGAAACAAAAGCCATGAGCAAACTTTTTACACAAAGATTTGTGAGGCAGAAGACAGCACTTATCATGGCAGCTGCCTTTAAAAATCCACGCAAACATAAAGAAACGTGCAATTCTCCACCTTTCTGCAGCCTCCACTTATATGAAATCTGCAAACACGTTGCTCGGGGGTATGATCCGTTGTATGAGTACGAGTCGAATTAACGGTACTCCAACTTCATTGTTCAAAAATTGTGTCGGTGTTGTTTTCCTGGATCCAAAGACAATTGGATTCTATACAAATCCAAATATTTTGGATTCTGTCAAATATTTTTTTCTTCTTCAGAAAACTGATCACTGACAAATCATATATATACAAACCATATTCACTTTTTATGGGCGTATAAATTTCCAGTAAAATTCCACTAGGGTAGGGTAGGAACTTAGGGCCTGTAAGCATTTTCATCACATTCAGTCTTTTCTAGCATGATTTGCTTACGTCAATAATATGATTTATAAAAGAAAACTTCAATCTTGCAGCGCATAAATTCGGTCTCTTCCGCCAATCTAATTTGTTGTCCATCTAGAAATAACATTGGGTGTGTCTCAAGTATTTTATTTTTGATCAACATGGCTAATTTTTCTCCAAAGGAAACTCAATGTCAGCAAGGTGGGCCCAAGTTTCCTGAGCTCAAATCATCTTTTGCTTCATCAATTGTTTTTCCTGTGGCTCACATTGAGTTTTGTCATCAGCAAAGAAAGAGGAATCTCAAGACTCAATGCAGCGCCCTGGGGAACTGATCTCTTTAGCGTTATTTGGTCAACTATAGTAATTTTTTCAGCGTTGACCTTTCTATGACGTTTGGTTAAGAAACTATAGATTACTGCAGGTATCCTTCCCTTAAATTTGGCCTTTGTAAGATTACTAAGAATTTTTCTATGGACTATACTATCAAAGGCATCCTACAAACCAAAGAATACGGCTATCATAACCGATTTATTTTGGAGCCAATGCAGTGCAGTTTTTTGAAATATTACCAAGTTTTAAGTCGTGCTACGATCTTTGGCAAATCCACATTGCAAATCATTCGATTTTTTTGCTCTACTTCGATATAATGCTATTTTTGATTAATCTTTCATAAAATTTACTGATAACTGTTAACAGGGTGATAATACTACAGCTTTTTAAACTGGCTAGATCCATACCATGCTTGTATAACATAACTGCAATACCTTCTTTCTGTATTTCGGGAAGTTTGTCATGGAGCCATTGACGATTAATAATGACAATCCGAGCTTTTACCAAATTCTCAAAGATTTTTTTATAAATTACATCATTGTCTGACGCATTTAATGGCATGCTTCTTATAAAGCTATCCCACTTAACAATTCTGAATGTCATGGTATAAAGCTCTTCATTACTCTGGCTTTTGATGTGGTTTATCTTCCATATAGTAATTTATTTATAGACCGCTATACAGAAAGAAGGGAGAAAAAAATAATGAATGAGGCCCAAATTTAACAATAACACATTAGCTATACAGGCGGATTAGGCAATTGTAAGGACCTAGCAAAAAAGAAGCATTTTTATTCAACTTGTGACTCAAAAGATTGAAGACGGGAATAATATCTGGGGCTTGGTACTTTCTAACAAGCCTACGGTTCCGATAAGACCTTGGAATAAAAAGAAGAAATTAGCAATATCGGAAATAATCAATTCGCATACATCTAAAATGAAGACCAGCATAAAACAAAATAGAATGGTTTTAATAACTCAAGAAAAGCTTGGTCAAGGCCACTGTTCGGCCACGGTTGTAATGGCCACGAATCGCAACAATTTTGGGATTAGCCAATTTTTAATTATGTTTGAAAATCAACAAGAGTCTGATGCCTAATAGAAATAATGGTACTACAAACAGTTAAACCTAACCAACGAATATAAGCAACACAGAGGATACAATAACTACTGCAATCCAATTCTCGGCTGAAAAACCACTATTAAAAATAAAATACTCATATTTATCAACATTTAGATCTAGCACTATACTACGAAATGAACAGGCGGTTTTTTGCACAGAACAAGAAAGCCCAAAATTAGTGGGGCTGATTAAAAGCAAGTCATGAGCATAAGCTAGATATGATGCATCGGAAAGACCCGAAAAACAAGCAGTCAAAATACTAGAAAGAACTCAGCACAGAAATTAAACATATAAGGAGAGAGAAATCCATTTTGTCTAGCACCACTTTTAACTGCTATGTGGCCAGAATTTTCATCATTAGAAGACTTTAAACGAGCATAGGAAGTAGAAAACAAAAGTTTCAAAACGAATATAACCGAAGGATTAACACCAAGTTGAGTTAGAGCAAACCAAGCTTGGGAATGACAAACAGTATCAAAACCTTAGGATAAGTCCAAAGAGCAGTAATGTAAGGCATTTCGATTACAGGCTGCCTCTTTGACAAGAGATGTTAAGGCCCTATGAGCATGCTGGACACCAATTCCAGCTCTGAAACCAAACTGATTTGTATTATTATTTGCAAATTGGATTATATGGGGAAGCAAAACATATTCAAAAAGCTTACTAAGGGTGCAGGCTAGCGTAATTGGCCTATACGAGCTACACGAATTGGGGTCTTTCCCGTGCTTAAGGATGAAGGTTACACAACCGCATCGAAAAGAATTAGGAACTAGAGACTTGGCAATACACATTGGAACAACAAATGTGAATGCGACAGAAGTTCTGGAGAATTAGAATTTAAATGCCGTCAGAGACACTAATGCCGTCAAGAATAATTGGTTTCAATTTAAGACGACTAATACTCTTAATAACATCACGCTTATCAATTGGTATAATATGTCTTTGAGCAGCTGACGTAGGAAAAACGTTACACAATAACTTCGAAAAACTTTGATGAACATAAAAATTAACACTGTATTTTTTTGTAATAATGATCTATCCATGAGAGCCTAGATATAGTATCACTCAGGGTAGTCTCTTAAAGCTTGTTTGAATTAATCACATTTTTCCAGTTTCTCTTATCCTTTGGGAACTCGGCATCCGAAAATCAAACGCTACAAAGATGTCACTTGAAAGCTAATTCTGTTTTCTGCTTTAGTGAGAACACTTGACCACTATCAGGACGTTCACACGCAATCCAAATTCTAAGCCATAATTTGACCTGATTTTTCAACATTTTGAGGGTCGGTCACTCTTTCATAGGGCTTTACAGGTACCACAATGATCTGAATAATGAGCACCGCTGTAGCTTCAGCTTTTTCAGGCACGAAATAATTTTCCCATAATAGGAATTTAATTCTCTATCGACCTCAGGAGAAAAAACATTGGTATAAAAAATTTGGTAAGGCACGTGAATATGAGATTATAAAGCACTAAGAGTAACAAAATTTAGATCCCAATTAGCAGTATTCCAGTCACTTATTGTATTCCATCTCCATTTCTGAAAAAGGGGAGCAAGTGGCAAATCTTTTGTAATAACAAAATTCGAATTAAGTTACAGGTGGTCATATTCCTTTTCTGCTTCATCAACGTGGACAGCAGTGACAAATACTGTCAGCAGTGACATCAACGTGGACTTAAACAAGCACTGACAAACCTAGAAAAGAGACTCGGTATTTATTTATCATGGGACAAATACGCATTAATTAGGATGACGTCGCCCAAACGAAGAGAAATACAATGTTTAGAAGACTGATAAGCACATGGAGACAAAGTCAATAGGCCTCGTCTGAGAATAACCGCCAGCCCTCGAGGTGGCATTCCATGTGTGCGTCTTGCTGCAATACTAAAAGCTATATGCTCTTTACTGTGAGACAAAGAATTCAAACTAAGGCAAAAGAAGCTCTTGCGAAATCAGAATGTAATTTTTTTCAAGTTTTTCATTAATATTATGATATTCGTCCTTAGTTCCATTTATATTGAATGAACATGAAGAAATGGTATTGGCTGTCATTTATTGGATTGATTTGCAGCCTGACAATTCGCAATTTGTAGTAATTTTGGACAGCACAAACTGTACGACTCATGATTCCCATTGCAATTGGCACAATTAGGATCATTTGAATAGGAGGAATTTCTAGTCAAAATATGAGGAATAGAGCATCCAGCACATTTAGAAGCAGGGCCTGGGCAATTAGCTTCAATATGATTTGGCGATTGGCATTTGTGACAACAATGGGGGATCTTTTTAAACTCGAATTTGCGTATGATTTAGTAGTCAAATTTTATCCCATATTTGATAGCTCACAAAAGGGTCTGCTGGTCTTTAAATTGAAAGAGAATTTCCAATACGCATAACATCACGAACACAAGGAGAAGCCTTCAGAAGCGTCGGATCAAAATCATTCCCAAGTCCTTTGGCAATCCCACAGAATTTAGTAACAATAACATCTGCTTCAGAACTCAAAAACACAGATCACGTTGATCATAGGCAGCGCGATAGCACTGCCTAAGTAAAGAACGATGTGGGCACAATGTTTTTTTTTCTCCATACCCAGGCACTTCGTATCGAAGCAGTTGTCGTAGAAACTTCGAAAAGGGCTCATTCGATTGGAAATTAGAGTGGCTAGTGCCCTTTTTAATAGTCGAAAGTGATTGGAGGGAAACTAGCCCCCCCCCCCCACGCCCATCATTCTCCCAAACACATATAATCAAAATTTTGAGATAGCCATTTTGTTCAGCGTAGTTGATTTCCAGATAGAAAATATGTTTTTGAAAAGAACACTCCCCCACAACCCACGGGGCAAGGATTTTAAGTTATGCCTTGAAGGCATATAAGAACGATGTTGGCACAATGTATCATTAATTATTTTTTTTACTTTAGAGCAGGGCACTTCATATGGAAGGGGCCGTCGTAGAAACTTCAAAATGAGGCTCATTCGATTGGAATTTTGAGATAGCCATTTTGCTCAGCGTAGTTTATTTCCAGATAGAAAATATATTTTTGAGGAGGACACTCCCCCACAACCCTCAGGGCAAGGGTTTTAAGTTATGCCCTGGGGGCATATAAGGTTTTTATAGAAGGCGTTGTCGTAGAAACGTCAAAAAAGGCTCATTCGATTGGAAATTCAAAGGGCTAGTGCCCTTTTTAAAAGTCGAAAGTGATTGGAGGGCAACTAGCCCCCCCCCACGCCCATCATCCCCCCGCCCATCATCCCACATCCAATCAGAATTGTGAGATAGCCATTTTGCTCAGTGTAGTTGATTTCCAGATATAAAATATGTTTTTGAGGAGGACACTCCCCCACAACCCTCAAGGCAAGGGTTATAAGGTTTTTATAGAAGGTGTTGTCGTAGAAACTTCAAAAAGGCTCATTCGATTGGAAATTCAAAGGGCTAGTGCCCTTTTTAAAAGTCGAAAATGATTGGAAGGCAACTAGCCCCCCCCCCACGTCAATCGTTCCCCCAAACACATCCAATCAAAATTTATAGATAGCCATTTTGTTCAGCGTAGTGGATTTCCACATAGAAAATAAGTTTTTGAGGAGGGCACTCCAACACTGCCCCCAGGGCGAGGGTTTTAAGTTATGCCCTGGGGGCATATAAGGTTTTTTATAGAAGACTTTGTCGTAGAAACTTCAAAAAAGCTCATTTGATGGATATTCAAAGGGCTAGTACCCTTTTCAATTGTCAAAAGTGATTGGAGGACAACTAGCCCCCTCCCCCACTCATCATTCCGCCAAGCACATCCAAAAAAAATTTAAAAATTTTGAAATAGTCATTTTGTTCAGCGTAGTTGATTTCCGGATAGAAAATATGTTTTTGAGGAGGACACTCCCCCACAGCCCTCAGAGCAATATAATTTATGCCCTGGGGGTATATAAGGTTTTTATTGAAATCTTTGTCGTACAAACTTGAAAAAGGGCTCATTCGATTTGAAATTCAAAGGGCTAGTATCCTTTTTGATAGTCGAAAGTGATTTGAGGGCAACTAACCCCCCTCTCACGCCCACCTTTTCCCCAAACACATCCAAACAAAATTTTTTGATAACCATTTTATTCAACGAAGTTGAAAGTTTTGGAAATTAGGTCTTTAAGGATGACAACCCCTCCCCCACAAACCTCAGGTCATGGGTTGTAACTTATGTTCTGGGGGCATATAGTATTTATTGAAAGCGTTGTCATAGAAACTTCAAAGGGGCTCATTCAATTGGAAATTGAAAGGGCTAGTGCTTTTTTAATAGTTGAAAGTGATTGGATAGCGACTAATGCCCCTCTCACGCCCACCATTTTCCAAAACACAGCCAATAACAATTTTGAGACATCCATTTTGTTCACCGTTGTTGAACGTTCTGGAAATTAGGTCTTTTAGGATGATAGCCCCCTGCGAGGCCTCTGTGCAAGAGTTTTAAGTTATGACCTAGGGGCATATAAGTAGAAGGGCCTCATGAGCTCGTGTCACCCATCCCTGCTGCCACCTTTAACTTTTTGTACATAATTCATGGATAGTTATGTGTGTTGGTCGATTTATTTGATGTTTTTCATGGATGTTTTATGGATTTTGTCAGTGAGAATTTGAAAAAACAGGAGCTTTGTCACATTTATGTCTGTTTTTATGGACTTTGTCAGTGAGAATTTGAAAAAACAAGAACTTTGTCACCTTTATGTCTGTTTTTATGGACTTTGTCAGTGAGAATTTAAAAAACAGGAACTTTGTCACCTTCATGGATTATTGAGTGTAATGGGGATCAAGGTCAATCAATCTTTTGTTGTTTGGTCACGTGTAATGACATGAGGGTGATTTACATAATCGCTCAGGGAATTATTGATTTATGACACGGGGGATGATTTACATAATCACTAAATGGATGGATGGATGGATGGATGGATGGATGGATGAATGAATGAATGGATGGATGTATGGATGGATGGATGGATGGATGGATTGATGAATGGATGGATGAATGTATGTATGGATGGATGGATGGATGGATGGATGGATGTATGGATGGATGAATGCTTATGTGTGTTGGTCAATTTATTTGATGTTTTAATGGTCTTTGTCAGTGAGAATGGAAAAACAGGGACTTTGTCACTTTCATGGATTATTGAGTCATTAATCAAATTGTCTCCGGGGAATGTCTGACAGATGACGCTGAGTTAATTAATGTCTTTGGAGTTCGAACAGAAATGTCTCCGGGGCAAAATTTAGATTACACATGACAGATGATGTCATGATTGAATGATTGACATGAAAGGGGAATTAATTTGTTGTTCTAAAGAGAATGTATTTGACACGAAAGGGAATTAATTTGGAGTTCTACCAAGATAAAGTTTTCCGAGGCAAAGTTTAGATCACACATGACAGATGATGTCATGATTGATTGATTGGTATGAAATGGGAATTAATTTGTTTTTTCTAAGGGGAATTATTGATTTACGAAAGGGAATTAATTTGTTGCTTCTAAAGAGAACTGTCTCTGAGCGAATATTTAGATGTTAGCACAGGAATCAGGCTTCCAAATAATTGAAATGCGCCAGCACGGAGATGCCAAACAAAGAGAACATCGTGAAATTCCGTTTAGGGATTATTTGGGCGAAACCGTTTTAGCTATTTTATGGAATTATTTCGGCGAAACAGTTAGAGACATTTTAAAATATGATTTTTGAAGAGATTTTAGAAGAGGAATTGAGGGTGAAAATCTGTGGTCGTTATAATACACAAGTACCATTTGAACAGTGTTGTGAGGTCCTCTACCACAACCCCAAAGGCCTCCGATCCCCCTACCCCAACCCCAAAGGGTTCCGATCCCCCTACCCCAACCCCAAAGGGTTCCAATCCCCCTACCTCAACCCCGAAGGAAGCCCCCAGTCCTCAAGCCCCCCCCCAAGCTCCCAAAGAGCCCCCAGACCCCAAAGACTCCCCGGGCTCCCAAAGGCCCTCCCAAGGCTCCCAAAGGTCCACCGGGCTCCCAAAGGACCAATTGGCGCTCAAGGGCCCCCCAGACCCCAAAAGCCCCGACCCGAGCCCCCAAAGGCCCTCCCCGGTCCACAAGGGTCCCCCCCAGCTCCCAAAGGGCCACAGACCCCCAAAGGCACTCCCCGGGCCCCCAAAGGTCCTTCCCCGGTCCCCAAAGGTCCACTGGGCTCCCAAAAGACCACCCACTCCTCAAGGGCCCCGGATCCCCAAACGCCCTTCCTGGGCCCCAAAGGCCCTCCCCCGGTCCCCATACATGCACACAAAAACTTACACACACACTAAAACTTACACACACACAAAAACTCAAACACACACAAACAAAATAAAGCACCCACAGGAAAAATTAAACAAACACAAGAAAACATACAAAAACACGCAAAAACATACACACACACACAAAAACATACACACACACACACACACAAAAACTGAAAAAAGAAATAGAAATCTAACATTCAGACACACACTATCATGCACACAAAAACATAAAAACACAAACACATATACAAAACTTACACACACACACACTAAAACTAACACACACACACCTAAACAAACACACACAAACAAACATAAAAATACACACACAAAAAAAAAAATAAAAATGAACACAAAAAACTCACACACAAACGCACAAAAAATTACACACACACACACACACAACAATCCAAAGCACACACACGATCAAATTAAAAGACACGCCAAATATTACACACACAAAAACATACACACACACACACACACAATAATACACACACACACACACAAAACATACACACACAAAAACATACACACACACACACACACACACACAAAAATAAACAAACACACACGAAACATATACCCACACGCAATAGCTTAGACACACAAAAACTTACACACACACACAAAAACTTACACACACACTCAAAAAATTACATTCACACTAAATCTTTCATTCACTCAAAAAATTAAAAACAAACTAAAACTTACACACACGCACACAATATTACACACACACACAAAAACTTACACACACACACACGAAAAATTACACACACAATCCAAAACTTACACACACACAAAAACTTAAACACACACACACAAAAACATAAACATTCACACCAAAACTTACAAGCACACAAAAACTAACAAAAAAACAAACTAAAAAATACACACACACGACAAAACTTACACAAACACAAGCAAATAAAAAAACACACTTACACACACACACTCACAAAAACTTACACCCACACGCAAAAACTTACACACACACACAAAAACTTACACACACACACAATAACTTAAACACACACACACGAAAACAAACGCACACACAAAAACTTACACACAAGCACAAAAACTTACACACACACAAACACAAAAACTTACACACACACACACGAAAACTTAATCACACACACTAAAACTAACACACACACACGAAAAAACTTACACACACACAAAAACTTACACACACACACACAAAAACCTACACATGCACAAGAAAACTTACATGCACATAAAAACTTACATGCACACAAAAACTTACACACACGCACTAAATCTTACACGCACACACAAAAAATTACACACACACACACAAAAACTTACACACACACACACAAAAACATACACACACACACACACACACAAAAAATAAAAAAAACATATAGTAACATTAAAAAATCACGCCAAAAAATAAACAAGAACACAATTACACACACACACACACACACAAACTTACACACACACACAAAAAACTTACACACACAAAAAACAACAAAACAAACAACACACACAAACAAATACACACACACACAAAATAAAAACACACAAAAGAAAAGGCATAGACACAAAAAAAATAAAACCCACAAACAAAAACTTACACCCACACGCAAAAACTTACATGCACACAAAAACTTACATGCACACAAAAACTTACACACACACACAAACTTACACACACACGCAAAATATCAAACACACAAGCTAAAAATTACAAACACAAAAACAAAACTTACACACACACGCCAAATTATACACACACACAAAAACTTACACACACAAAAACTTACAAATTCACCTGAAAACTAACAATCACACAAAAACATATACACACACACACACGAAAACTGACACAAACACTACAACACTGACACACACAAAAGCTTACACAAACACAAACTAACACACACACACACAAAAAATTAGACACAAACGCAAAAACTTACATTCACACAAAAAATTAAAATTACAAAAAAACTTACAAACACACTAAAAAAAAAAAACACTCACAGAAACTTACACACACACATAAAAACTTACACACACACAAACACAAAAACTGACTCACACACACGAAAATTACACACACACACGCCAAAACTTACACACACACAAAAACTTACACACACACACACAAAAAACTTATACATTCACACGAAAAATTACATTAACATAAAAAATTAAATTCACATAAACAATTAAACACACTCAAAAAATCTTACATGCACTCAAAAAACCTAACACACACACACTAAAACTAACACACACACGCGAAAAATTACAGACACACCCCAAAACTAAAACACACACAAAAACATACACACACACTCACCCACCCACACCCACACACTCACAATATCACACACATACACAAAAAAAGACAGACGCACACACACGCTCACGCACGCACCCTCACACCCGCGCACGCTCTCGCGCTCCCGCACACCCACACACACTCACACACACCCACGCGCACGCGCGCACATACCCACACGAAAACACAAGCGAAAACACACAAACGCACACAGGGGCACGCGCGCGAGCACAAACACTTACACATGCACATGAAAACTTACATGCACACAAAAACTTACATGAACACAAAAACTTACACACACAATTAGACAAAAAATTACGATGTTTATGCACAGTTATTTTTAAGCAATAAATCCTTCTGCCAATCAACCCATCTCCCCAAAACACTTTTCAGCCATGTCTTGTTAATATTTTTTATCTCAACTCATCCACACGGGTTTTTCGATAGCAACTTGGCCTCCACTATAACTATCCTAATATATCCTTCTGCCAATCAACCCATCTCCCCCCAAAACACTTTTCAGTCATTTCTTGTTTAAAAAATCTTTAGTCATTAAGAAATTTCAACGACCATCCTGTTGCAGAATTCCTATCAAGTCAAACAATAAAGCAAAAACGAAAACACCTAAAAAAAACCCCTAATTTAAACAGTTTTTGTGAAACAAGGTGAAAATAAGGTAGAACTGGTCCGAAAGTAACCATAACTATAAAAAACAGAATTTTATTAATTATAGATAAACGAAATTGATTGGCTTTATAAGTTGATTACAAATACATAAATTTCATTAGGTTTAATGTTATCCGTCAAAAGCTAAAACCTTGAGAATATTAAGCCTCGACATGTGATTGGTTAAAATTCCCTTTTTCTTGCAAAGCTTTGACCTCCCTTATGGAAGGATTTGTATTAGTACAATGGGAACGTTTTTTCATCTTAAATAGCGTTTTTTCGTTGGAAAAAACACAGTAAGGAAATATGCAGTGATCAATTTGTGAGTTTTTCACTGTCAATTCCATTTTTCTAGCCAAGCCTTGACCCCCCTAATTGAAGGATATGAATTAAAACCATGGGAACGTATTTTCGTAGTATTTTGCGTATTTTTGTTGGAAAAAAACACTGAAAAGCCATATTAAGAGCTATATTTTTGAGTTTTTCACTGAAAATTCCTTTTTTTTGCCAAGCCTTGACCTCCCTAATTAAAGGATATGAATATTGTTGGTTCAAAAAAGATTTATAGACCCTTAATTTACGCGTCCGGCAATCTCGTAATGGCTATAAACTACTAAAAATCTCTATATTGCAATAGCTCCTTAAATTGAAATATCTGAACCTTGTTTGACAATTTACTTCATTTTAGGATTTTCTTTAGTTTCAAAATGTTATTGATTTTATGTTAACCTTTGGATAGTTATTAGTTATAATTAAAAAGGAAGCATATAAAAAGCATTAAGCCCTTAAAATACTTTTCTGTAAGAAGCAAATGAATGGAAAGCGTAGAGACATCATTTACAGCGTACAAATTGGTCATTTCCCATTGATCAAGGGGTCTCTTCTTAAATGGAGCATGACGGTTGACATACCTGTCCCATGACCCATGTAAATTATAAGTCATGTATTAGCTACCACAGACCCATACGGGTTGTTTACTCATTTTACACACAAAAAGCACACAAAACAAGCAAAGACACGAGCATTTTAAAATCGCCCTTCCCCCCACCCACAAACTTTCTGGGGG
This sequence comes from Artemia sp. Qi Xiang Cuo, assembly GCF_049724085.1. Classification (NCBI taxonomy): domain Eukaryota; kingdom Metazoa; phylum Arthropoda; class Branchiopoda; order Anostraca; family Artemiidae; genus Artemia; species Artemia sp. Qi Xiang Cuo. The sequence continues at coordinate 60,424,573 of NC_142809.1, read as the reverse complement.
GAGGGGGGGGGACCTATTTTCATAGTATTTTGAATATTTTCTTTTGGGAAACATACCGAAAAGCCATATAAAGGGATAAATTTAGTGGCTTTTTCACTGACAATTCCTTTTTAGCCAGGCCTTTATAATCAATGGTGCATAGTTCATTGTATTTTATATATTTTTGGTTGGAAAACACCGAAAGGTCATATTATTTGAACTTTCATCAAACATTAGAGGGCTTACAAGAACTATCCATTATTTGCATATATTGTCCCATATTCAAGACTATACTGACTTTTAAACCTCTCAAAGCCCCCAAATATACTAACCTAACGGTTATTTATTTACGAAATCGTGCAAACTGATGATTTTTAGAACAATAATTACCTTTCTATCCATCACTTATTACTCGCAGGAAATTACCACATGACTCACGGGGAACAGATTCAAAACAATACTTCTTAAATCATATGGTATAATTACAACAAACGCGGCATATTCAATGCAAATTAAAACCAGAAAATCATACTAGGTCACGTTTTGAGAACAATAATTAACTTTCCAGCAACTAATACCCGAAACCTCGTTTACTCTTGTCAAGCAACATTTGGAAAAATGTTTCCTAATTAATATAGTAATTTAACGTCGAAGCAACCTAACCATAATTCCAAACAGCATTCGAATATTAAAGTCGTTATGTTAATGTTAGAATTTTAATGTTTGAATGGTAATGTTAATTTTAATATTCGTGCTAGTTTTAATTTTGAACTAAAATAATTTTTAATATTAAAGAAATTTTATGAAGGATTTTTTTAAAGGGATGCATCCATGTGTTATATTTGTTTAATTATGCTTGCGAAAATGAAAATTATATAGAAAACACAAAAAGACCTATATATTGAAACAACTATACATACAGGTGAATGGAACAGGATGCCCCATTCCATTTCATTGGTAAACCGAAAATATATGTCATATGTTAAAATACAAAAATTAGCGATAAGTCTGATACTTTTCTGCTTAAAGGGTCCTTTCTCACAAACATTCGCATCCCTCACCCAGAGGAACTTCTGTAAGTTCAACTTCTTGGAAAACCGTCCGTGATCACCTTTGGACTCACATTATGATCCCAATTTGCATACGACCGTTTTTATTTCACATGATTTATCACACCAAATCCAACTGGGGGGGGGGGGGTACTCTATATAAGAAATGGAGGAGAGGTTAGTAGTGCGGTTGGCTCATTTTAGTTTAAACAAAAGCAAATTATTGCTGATAAGACAAAGCAAGCATCGACTAATAACGTAAATTCGTGAAAATTAATTTGATTGGAAATTAAACTGGTTAGTGACCAATTCACAGGAGGGGGGGGGTGAAACTATGGTTTTTAACCATGCAAGAATGGAAAGAAAAGTCCTTAGGCGTGGGGCTGCCCATCACCTCAACCCTCGCTCTTGAAATCCCCCCCCCTAAAGTTGAAGTCTAGTCTAAACTAGCATAACCACAAAATTAGATGATATTGCATAGAAATACCAAAACCATAGGTTAGGCTATGTCAGGTTAGGTTAGAAGTTAGGTTTTTCCACGTTTAAGTTAGGTTAGATTAGGCTAGAGTACCCCCCCCCCCCCAGTTGGATTTGGTGTGATAAATCATGTGAAATAAAACGGTCGTATGCCAATTGGGATCATAATGTGAGTCCAAAGGTGGTCACGGAGGGTTTTCCAAGAAGTTGAACTTACAGAAGGTCCTCTGGGTGAGGGATGTGAATGTTTGTGAGAAAGGACCCTTTAAGCAGAAAAGTATCAGACTTATCGCTAATTTTTTTATTTTAACATATGACATATATTTTCGGTTTACCAATGAAATGGAAGGGGACATCCTGTTCCATTCACCTGTATGTATAGTTGTTTCAATATATAGGTCTTTTTGTGTTTTCTATATTATTTTCATTTTCGTAAGCATAATTAAACAAATATAACACATGGCTCCATCCCTTTAAAAAAATCCTTCATAAAATTTCTTTAATATTAAAAATTATTTTAGTTCAAAATTAAAAACTAGCACGAATATTAAAATTATCATTAGCATTCAAACATTAAAATCTTAACATTAATATCAAGATTTTAATATCCAAATGCTGTTTGGAATATTGGTTAGGTTGATTCAACGTTAATTTACTATAGTAATTAGGAAGCATTTTTCGAAATGTTGCATGACGAAAGTAAACGAGCTTTCGGGTATTAGTTGCTGGAAAGTTAATTATTGTTCTATGAACGTGACCTAGTATGATTTTCTGGTTTTAATCTGCAATGAACATGCCACGTTTGTCGTAATTAGACCATATGATATGAGATGTATTGTTTTGAATCTGTTCCCCGTGAGTGATGTGGTAAATTCCTGCGAGTAATAAGTGATGGGTACAAAGGTAATTATTGCTCTGAAAATCACCAGTTTGCACGATTTCGTAAATAAATAACCGTTAGGTTAGTATATTTGGGGGCTTTGAGAGGTTTAAAAGTCAGTATAGTCTTGAATATGGAACAATATATACAAATAATAGATAGTTCTTGTAAGCCCTCCAATGTTTGATGTAAGTTCAAATAATATGACCTTTCGGTGTTTTCCAACCAAAAATATGTAAAATACAATGAACTATGCACCATTGATTATAAAGGCCTGGCTAAAAAAGGAATTGTCGGTGAAAAAGCCACTAAATTTAGCCCTTAATATGGCTATTCGGTGTGTTTTCCAAAGGAAAATATTCAAAATACTATGAAAATATGTCCCCCCCTCCCCCCAGAAATTTCGAGTTTGGGGGGGAAGGGAGATTTTAAATTGCAAGTGTATTTGCTTTTTGTGCGTGCTTTTTGTCTGTAAAATGAGTATACAACCCTTCTGGGTCTATAGTAGCTAGTACATGACCTATAATTTACATGGGTCATGGGACAGGTATGCCGACCGTCATGCTCCAATTAGGAAGAGACCTTTTGATCACTGGGAAACGGCCAATTTGCACGCTGTAAGTGATGTCTCTATGCTTTCCATTCATTTGCTTCTTACAGAAAAGTATTTTAAGGGCTTAATGCTTTTTATATGCTTCCTTTTTAATTATAACTAATAACTATCCAAAGGTTAACATAAAATCAATAACATTTTGAAACTAAAGAAAATCCTAAAATGAAGTAAATTGTCAAACAAGGTTCAGATATTTCAATTTAAGGAGCTATTGCAAAATAGAGATTTTTAGTAGTTTATAGCCATTACGAGATTGCCGGAAGCGTAAATTAAGGGTCTATAAATCTTTTTTGAACCAACAATATTCATATCCTTCAATTAGGTAGGTAATGGCTTGGCGAAAAAAAAGGGATTATACAGTGAAAATATAACAAGGATCGCAATTAATATTGCTTTTCTGTATTTTTGCCCAACGAAATGAGCAAAAAACGATTAAAAGATGGTCCCAAGGTTTTAATTCTTACCCTTCAATTAGGGTGGTCATAGCTGTGCAAAAAAAAGGGAATTGACAGTGAAAAACTCACGAAAATAGCATTTAATATGGCTTTTCAGTGTTTTTTTCCTACGAAAATAAGCAAAATACGATTAAAATACTTTCACAAGATTATAATACAAATACTTCAATTAGGAAGGTCAAAGCTTGGCAAAAAAAATGGAAATTTAACCAATCACATGTCGAGGCTTAACATTCTCAAGGTTTTAGCTTTTGACGGATAACATTAAACCCTAAGGAAATTTATGTATTTGGAATCAGCGTATAAAGCCAATCATTTTCGTGTATCTATAATTACTAAAATTCTGTTTTTTAGAGTTGTGGTTAGTTTCGGACCAATTGCACTTTACTTTCACCTTTTTTCCCAAAAACTGTGTAAAATTAGGGTTTTTTTTAGGTGTTTTGGTTTTTGCTTTATTGTTCGACTTGATAGGAATTCTGCAATAGGAGGGTCGTTGAAATTTCTTAATTAATAAAGATTTTTTTAACAAGAAATGACTGAAAAGTATTTTGGGGGGGAGATGGGTTGATTGGCAGAAGGATCTATTAGGATAGTTATAGTGGAGGCCGAGTTGCTAGCGAAAAACCCGTGTGGATGAGTTGAAATAAAAAATATTAACAAGAAATGGCTGAAAAGTGTTTTGGGGAGATGGGTTGATTGGCAGAAGGATTTATTGCTTAAACATAACTCTGCATAAACATCGTAATTTTTGTCTAATGGTGTGTGTAAGTTTTTGTGTGCGTGTTAGTTTTTGTGTACATGTATGTTTTCATTTGCATGTGTAAGTTTGTGTGTGTGTGTGTGTGTGTGTGTGTAAGAGTGTTTTTGTTTTTAAGTTTTGGTGTGTGTGTGTATTTATTAGTGTTTTTGTTTATTTTTTTGTGCGTGCGTGTAATTTTTTGTGTGTTAGTGTAATTTTTTGTGAGTGTGTTTTAGTTTTTTTGTGTATGTTAGTTTCTCTTTGCATGTTAGTTTTCATGTGCATGTGTTAGTTTGTGTATGTGTGTGTGTGTGTAAGTTTTTGTGCGTGTGTAAGTTTTTGCGTGTGTGTGTGTCAGTTTTCGTGTGTGTGCGTAATTTTTAGTGTGTGTTTGTTATTTTTTTTGAGTGTGTGTAAGTTTCTGTGAGTGTTTGTAAGTTTTATTGTGTGTTTTAGTTTTTGTGTGCATGTTATTTTTTGTGTGCATATAAGTTTTTGCGTGTGGGTGTTAGTTTTTGTGTGTGTGTGTGTGTAAGTTTTTGTGTGTGTATGTTTTTGTTTGTGTCATTTTATACGTGTGTGTGTGTAAGTTTTTGTGTGTGTGTCTATAAGTTTTTTTGTGAATGTAAGTTTTCTTGTGCATGTGTAAGTTTTGTGTGTGTGTGTGTAGGTTTTTGTGTCTGTGTAAGTTTTTGCGTGTGTGTGTAAGTTTTAGTGTGTGTTTGTGTGTAAGTTTTTGTGTGTGTGTGTAAGTTTTTGTGCGTGTGTGTTTTTTTGATTGTGTGTGTCATTTTTTATGTTAATATTAGTTTTTGTGTGATTGTAAGTTTTTGCGTGTGTGTTTCAGTTTTTGCGGGTGCTTGTTAGTTGTTTTGTGTATAATCTTGCTTGTGTTGGTGTAAGTTTTTTGTGTGTGTGTGTAAGTTTGTGTGTGTTTGTTCGTGTGTTTAAGTTTTTTTGTTTTTAAGTTTTTTTTGTTTTTTTGTAAGTATTTGTGTTTGTGTGTGTGTAAGTTTTTGTGTGTTTTAGTTTTGGAGTGTTTGTGTAAGTTTTCTTGTGTGTGTGTGTAAGTTTTTTGAGTGTGTGTGTGTGTTAGTTTTTGTGCGTGTGTTTGTAAGTTTTCGTGTGTGTGTGTAAGTTTTTGTGTGTGCGTGTAAGTTTTTGCGTGTGTGTGTTAATTTTTATGTGTATGTAAGTTTCTATCTTCATGAAAGTTTTCGTTTTAATGTGTAAGTTTTTGTGTGTGTGTGTGTGTAATTTATAGTAGGTTTGTATTATTTTTAGTGGGTTTTTGTAAGTTTTAGTTTTTTTGCGTATTTTTTGGTTTGTGTGTGTGTTATTTTTTGTGTGTGTGTGTGTTTTTTTTTGCGTGTGTGTAAGTTTTTGTGTGTGCGTATGTTTTCGTGTGTGTGTGTGTATGTTTTTGTGTGTGTGTGTATGTTTTTGCGTGTGGGTGTTTTTGTGTGTGTTTGTGTGTGTGTGTAAGTTTTTTTGTCTGTCAGCTTGTGTGTGTGTCATTTTTTAAGTGTGTGTGTGTTTTAGTGTGTGTGTGTTTAAGTTTTTTTGTGCATGTGAGTTTTCGTGTGGTTTTTTTTGTTTTTGTGTGTGTGTGTGTGTGTTTGTGTAAGTTTTTTTGTGTGCGTAAGTTTTTGAGTGTGTGTGTGAGTGTTTGTGTGTGTGTGTAAGTTTTATTGTGTGTGTAAGTTTTAGTGTGTGTGTGTAAGTTTTTGTGTGTGTGTGTAAGTTTTTGCGTGTGGGTGTAAGTTTTTGTGTGTGCGTGTAAGTTTTTGTGTGTGTAAGATTTTGTGTGTGTGTTTTAGTTGTTTTTGTTTTTGTGTTAGTTTGTGTGTGTGTGTGTGTATGTTTTTTTTTGTATTAGTTTTTTGTGTGTGTGTGTGTATTTTTTTGTGTTTGTGTAAGTTTTTGTGTGTGTAATTTTTTGCGTGTGTGTGTATTTTTTCGTGTGTGTGTGTGTGTATTTTTTGTGAGTGTGTGTGTTTATGTGTTTAATTTTGTTTGCTGGTTTTTGGGAGTTTTTTTTGAGATAATTTTTATGATTGTGTGCGTGTGTTTGTGTTTTTGTGTAATTTTGTTTGTGTGTTTTAGTTTTGGAGTGTGTGTGTGATTGTTCGTGTGTGTGTGTGTGTGAGTTTTGTGTGTGTGTGTGTGTGTGTGTAAGTTTTTGTGTGAATTTAATTTTTTTTGTGATTTTAATTTTTCTTGTGCATTTGTATGTTTTTTTGTGTGTTTGTGTGTTTTATTTTTTTTGTGTGTGTGTAAGTTTTGTAGTGTTTGTTTTAGTTTTCGTGTGTTTTAGTAATTTTTAGTGTGTGTGTGTGGTTTTTTGTTTGTGTGCGTGTGTAATTTTTTGTGCGTGTGTGTAAGTTTGTGTGTGTGTGTAAGTTTTTGTGGGCATGTATGGGGATCGCAGGAGGGCCTTTGGGGCCCAGGGTAGGTGGTTGGGGATACTGAGCCCGTGAGGCTGGAGTGGTCGTTTGGGAGCCTAGTGGAGCTTTGTGGACTAGAGGAATACCTTTGGGGGTCCGGGGGGAGCCTTTGGGGGTCTTTGGCCCTTTTGGAGCTTGGGGGGACCCTTGAGGCCCGGGGCGGGCCTTTGGGGGCTCGGTTAGGGGCTTTGGGGGTCTGGGGGGCCCTTGAGCGCCGATTGGTCCTTTGGGAGCCAGGTGGACCCTTGGGAGCCTGGGGAGGGCCTTTGGGAGCCCGGGGAGTCTTTGGGGTCTGGGGGCTCATTGGGAGCTTGGGGGGGCCCTTGAGGACTGGGGGCTTCCTTCGGGGTTGAGGTAGGGGGATTGGAACCCTTTGGGGTTGGGGTAGGGGGATCGGAACCCTTGGGGGTGGGGGTCGGGGCAGCGGAGCCCTTTGGGGTTGTGGTAGAGGACCTCACAACACTGTTCAAATGGAACTTGTGTATTATAACGACCACAGATTTTCACCCTCAAATTCTCTTCTAAAATCTCTTCAAAAATCATATTTTAAAATGTCTCTAACTGTTTCACCGAAATAATTCCATAAAATAGCTAAAACGGTTTCGCCCAAATAATTCCTAAACGGAATTTCACGATGTTCCCTTTGTTTGGCATCTCCGTGCTGGCGCATTTCAATTATTTGGAAACCTAATTCCCGTGCTAACATCTAAATATTCGCTCAGAGACAGTTCTCTTTAGAAGCAACAAATTAATTCCCTTTCGTAAATCAATAACTCCCCTTAGAAAAAACAAATTAATTCCCCTTTCATACCAATCAATCAATCATGACATCATCTGTCATGTGTGATCTAAACTTTGCCTCGGAAAACTTTATCTTGGTAGAACTCCAAATTAATTCCCTTTCGTGTCAAATATATTCTCTTTAGAACAACAAATTAATTCCCCTTTCATGTCAATCAATCAATCATGACAGATGAATCAATCATCTGTCATGTGTAATCTAAATTTTGCCCCGGAGACATTTCTGTTCGAACTCCAAAGACATTAATTAACTCAGCGTCATCTGTCAGACATTCCCCGGAGACAATTTGATTAATGACTCAATAATCCATGAAAGTGACAAAGTCCCTGTTTTTCCATTCTCACTGACAAAGACCATAAAAACATCAAATAAATTGACCAACACACATAAGCATCCATCCTTTCATTCCTTCCGTCATCCCTCCATCCCTCCATTCAGCCATCCATTCATTCATTCATCCATCCATCCATCCATTAATCCATCCATTCATCCATTTATCAATCCATCCATTCATTCATTCATCCATTCATTCATTCATCCATTTTAGTGATTATGTAAATCACCCCCCCCCCCGTGTCATAAATCAATAATTCCCCAAGCGATTATGTAAATCACCCTCATGTCATTACACGTGGCCAAACAACAACAGATCGATTGACCTTGACCCCCATTAGACTCAATAATCCAAAAACGTGACAAAGTTCCTGTTTTTCAAATTATCACTTACAAAATCCATAAAAACAGACATAAATGTGATAAAGTTCCTGTTTTTTTCATATTTTCACTGACAAAAACCATAAAAACATACAAAAATGTGACAAAATTCCTGTTTTTTCAAATTCTCACTGACAAAGTCCATAAAACATCCATGAAAAACATCAAATAAATCGACCAACACACATAACCATCCATGAATTATGTAAAAAAAGTTATAGGTGGCAGCAGGGGTGCGTGACACGAGCTCATGAGGCCCTTCTACTTATATGCCCCTAGGTCATAACTTAAAACTCTTGCACAGAGGCCTCGCAGGGGGCTATCATCCTAAAAGACCTAATTTCCAGACCGTTCAACAACGGTGAACAAAATGGATGTCTCAAAATTGTTATTGGCTGTGTTTTGGAAAATGGTGGGCGTGAGAGGGGCATTAGTCGCTATCCAATCTTTTTCAACTATTAAAAAAAGCACTAGCCCTTTCAATTTCCAATTGAATGAGCCCCTTTGAAGTTTCTATGACAACGCTTTCAATAAATACTATATGCCCCCAGAACATAAGTTACAACCCATGACCTGAGGTTTGTGGGGGGAGGGGTTGTCATCCTTAAAGACCTAATTTCCAAAACTTTCAACTTCGTTGAATAAAATGGTTATCAAAATATTTTGATTGGATGTGTTTGGGGAAAAGGTGGGCGTGAGAGGTGGGCGTTAGTTGCCCTCAAATCACTTTCGACTATTAAAAAGGATACTAGCCCTTTGAATTTCCAATCGAATGAGCCCTTTTTCAAGTTTGTACGACAAAGATTTCAATAAAAACCTTATATACCCCCAGGGCATAAATTATATTGCTCTGAGGGCTGTGGGGGAGTGTCCTCCTCAAAAACATATTTTCTATCTGGAAATCAACTACGCTGAACAAAATGACTATTTCAAAATTTTTAAATTTTTATTGGATGTGCTTGGCGTAATGATGGGTGGGGGAGGGGGCTAGTTGTCCTCCAATTACTTTTGACTATTGAAAAGGGTACTAGCCCTTTGAATATCCATCAAATGAGCTTTTTTTGAAGTTTCTACGACAAAGTCTTCTATAAAAAAACCTTATATGCCCCCAGGGCATAACTTAAAACCCTCGCCCTGGGGGCAGTGTTGGAGTGCCCTCCTCAAAAACTTATTTTCTATGTGGAAATCCACTACGCTGAACAAAATGGCTATCTATAAATTTTGATTGGATGTGTTTGGGGGAACGATTGACGTGGGGGGGGGGGCTAGTTGCCTTCCAATCATTTTCGACTTTTAAAAAGGGCACTAACCCTTTGAATTTCCAATCGAATTAGCCTTTTTGAAGTTTCTACGACAACACCTTCTATAAAAACCTTATAACCCTTGCCTTGAGGGTTGTGGGGGAGTGTCCTCCTCAAAAACATATTTTATATCTGGAAATCAACTACACTGAGCAAAATGGCTATCTCACAATTTTGATTGGATGTGGGGGGGGATGATGGGCGTGGGGGGGGGCTAGTTGCCCTCCAATAACTTTCGACTTTTAAAAAGGGCACTAGCCCTTTGAATTTCCAATCTAATGAGCTTTTTTTGAAGTTTCTACGACAACGCCTTCTATAAAAACCTTTTATGCCCCCAAGGTATAACTTAAAACCCTTGCCCTGAGGGTTGTGGGGGAGTGTCCTCTTCAAAAACATATTTTATATCTGGAAATCAACTACGCTGAGCAAAATGGCTATCTCAAAATTCCGATCGAATGAGCCTCTTTTGAAGTTTCTACGACGGCCCCTTCCATATGAAGTGCCCTGCTCTAAAGTAAAAAAAATAATTAATGATACATTGTGCCAACATCGTTCTTATATGCCTTCAAGGCATAACTTAAAATCCTTGCCCCGTGGGTTGTGGGGGAGTGTTCTGTTCAAAAACATATTTTCTATCTGGAAATCAACTACGCTGAACAAAATGGCTATGTCAAAATTTTGATTATATGTGTTTGGGGGAAAGATGGGCATGGGGGGGGAGGGCGAAGGGCCCAACAGTCACGGTGTGTAATTATAATGGAACGTGCCACATCAAGTTACAATTAAATGAGTTATTATTAAGGTTTCTACAACACCTGTATTGATACAAAGTACCCGGGGATGGAGGAAAAAAAACATTCTACCAACATCGTTGTTTACTTAGGCGGCGCTATCGCGCTGCCTATGATCAACGTGATCTGTGTTTTTGAGTTCTGAAGCAGATGTTATTGTTACTAAATTCTGTGGGATTGCCAAACGACTTGGGAATGATTTTGATCCGACGCTTCTGAAGGCTTCTCCTTGTGTTCGTGATGTTATGCGTATTGGAAATTCTCTTTCAATTTAAAGACCAGCAGACCCTTTTGTGAGCTATCAAATATGGGATAAAATTTGACTACTAAATCATACGCAAATTCGAGTTTAAAAAGATCCCCCATTGTTGTCACAATTGCCAATCGCCAAATCATATTGAAGCAAATTGCCCAGGCCCTGCTTCTAAATGTGCTGGATGCTCTATTCCTCATATTTTGACTAGAAATTCTTCCTATTCAAATGATCCTAATTGTGCCAATTGCAATGGGAATCATGAGTCGTACAGTTTGTGCTGTCCAAAATTACTACAAATTGCGAATTGTCAGGCTGCAAATCAATCCAATAAATGACAGACAATACCATTTCTTCATGCTCATTCAATATAAATGGAACTAAGGACAAATATCATAATATTAATGAAAAACTTGAAAAAAATTACATTCTGATTTCGCAAGAGCTTCTTTTGCCTTAGTTTGAATTCTTTGTCTCACAGTAAAGAGCATATAGCTTTTAGTATTGCATCAAGACGCACACATGGAATGCCACCTCGAGGGCTGGCGGTTATTCTCAGACGAGGCCTATTGACTTTGTCTCCATGTGCTTATCAGTCTTCTAAACATTGTATTTCTCTTCGTTTGGGCGACGTCATCCTAATTAATGCGTATTTGTCCCATGATAAATAAATACCGAGTCTCTTTTCTAGGTTTGTCAGTGCTTGTTTAAGTCTAGAGAAACTGATTTCTAGCATTGAGTCTAATGGATACAAATCGATTCTAATTAGAGATTTGAACTGGGATTTGAATGTGACATCAGCTTGGTCAGAGGCCTTACTTACCTGTTTCCCGTCGTCTTTTCGAGTGGTAAACGAAGATTGTAATTATACTTACTTTCACAACAGTGGCTCTGTTTTTGATCGGGATTACTGTGTGTGCTCCCCTTCACTCTTTACTACTGCTGTCCACGTTGATGAAGCAGAAAAGGAATATGACCACCTGTAACTTAATTCGAATTTTGTTATTACAAAAGATTTGCCACTTGCTCCCCTTTTTCAGAAATGGAGATGGAATACAATAAGTGACTGGAATACTGCTAATTGGGATCTAAATTTTGTTACTCTTAGTGCTTTATAATCTCAAATTCACGTGCCTTACCAAATTTTTTATACCAATGTTTTTTCTCCTGAGGTCGATAGAGAATTAAATTCCTATTATGGGAAAAATTATTTCGTGCCTGAAAAAGCTGAAGCTACAGCGGTGCTCATTATTCAGATCATTGTGGTACCTGTAAAGCCCTATGAAAGAGTGACCGACCCTCAAAATGTTGAAAAATCAGGTCAAATTATGGCTTAGAATTTGGATTGCGTGTGAACGTCCTGATAGTGGTCAAGTGTTCTCACTAAAGCAGAAAACAGAATTAGCTTTCAAGTGACATCTTTGTAGCGTTTGATTTTCGGATGCCGAGTTCCCAAAGGATAAGAGAAACTGGAAAAATGTGATTAATTCAAACAAGCTTTAAGAGACTACCCTGAGTGATACTATATCTAGGCTCTCATGGATAGATCATTATTACAAAAAAATACAGTGTTAATTTTTATGTTCATCAAAGTTTTTCGAAGTTATTGTGTAACGTTTTTCCTACGTCAGCTGCTCAAAGACATATTATACCAATTGATAAGCGTGATGTTATTAAGAGTATTAGTCGTCTTAAATCGAAACCAATTATTCTTGACGGCATTAGTGTCTCTCATTTAAATTCTAATTCTCCAGAACTTCTGTCGCATTCACATTTGTTGTTCCAATGTGTATTGCCAAGTCTCTAGTTCCTAATTCTTTTCGATGCGGTTGTGTAACCTTCATCCTTAAGCGCGGGAAATACCCCAATTCGTGTAGCTCGTATAGGCCAATTACGCTAGCCTGCACCCTTAGTAAGCTTTTTGAATATGTTTTGCTTCCCCATATAATCCAATTTGCAAATAATAATACAAATCAGTTTGGTTTCAGAGCTGGAATTGGTGTCCAGCATGCTCATAGGGCCTTAACATCTCTTGTCAAAGAGGCAGCCTGTAATCGAAATGCCTTACATTACTGCTCTTTGGACTTATCCAAAGGTTTTGATACTGTTTGTCATTCCCAAGCTTGGTTTGCTCTAACTCAACTTGGTGTTAATCCTTCGGTTATAATCGTTTTGAAACTTTTGTTTTCTACTTCCTATGCTCGTTTAAAGTCTTCTAATGATGAAAATTCTGGCCACATAGCAGTTAAAAGTGGTGCTAGACAAAGTGGATTTCTCTCTCCTTATATGTTTAATTTCTGTGCTGAGTTCTTTCTAGTATTTTGACTGCTTGTTTTTCGGGTCTTTCCGATGCATCATATCTAGCTTATGCTCATGACTTGCTTTTAATCAGCCCCACTAATTTTGGGCTTTCTTGTTCTGTGCAAAAAACCGCCTGTTCATTTCGTAGTATAGTGCTAGATCTAAATGTTGATAAATATGAGTATTTTATTTTTAATAGTGGTTTTTCAGCCGAGAATTGGATTGCAGTAGTTATTGTATCCTCTGTGTTGCTTATATTCGTTGGTTAGGTTTAACTGTTTGTAGTACCATTATTTCTATTAGGCATCAGACTCTTGTTGATTTTCAAACATAATTAAAAATTGGCTAATCCCAAAATTGTTGCGATTCGTGGCCATTACAACCGTGGCCGAACAGTGGCCTTGACCAAGCTTTTCTTGAGTTATTAAAACCATTCTATTTTGTTTTATGCTGGTCTTCATTTTAGATGTATGCGAATTGATTATTTCCGATATTGCTAATTTCTTCTTTTTATTCCAAGGTCTTATCGGAACCGTAGGCTTGTTAGAAAGTACCAAGCCCCAGATATTATTCCCGTCTTCAATCTTTTGAGTCACAAGTTGAATAAAAATGCTTCTTTTTTGCTAGGTCCTTACAATTGCCTAATCCGCCTGTATAGCTAGTGTGTTATTGTTAAATTTGGGCCTCATTCATTATTTTTTTCTCCCTTCTTTCTGTATAGCGGTCTATAAATAAATTACTATATGGAAGATAAACCACATCAAAAGCCAGAGTAATGAAGAGCTTTATACCATGACATTCAGAATTGTTAAGTGGGATAGTTTTATAAGAAGCTTGCTATTAAATGCGTCAGACAATGATGTAATTTATAAAAAAAGAGAATTTGGTAAAAGCTCGGATTGTCATTATTAATCGTCAATGGCTCCATGACAAACTTCCCGAAATACAGAAAGAAGGTATTGCAGTTATGTTATACAAGCATGGTATGAATCTAGCCAGTTCAAAAAGCTGTAGTATTATCACCCTGTTAACAGTTATCAGTAAATTTTATGAAAGATTAATCAAAAATAGCATTATATCGAAGTAGAGCAAAAAAATCGAATGATTTGCAATGTGGATTTGCCAAAGATCGTAGCACGACTTAAAACTTGGTAATATTTCAAAAAACTGCACTGCATTGGCTCCAAAATAAATCGGTTATGATAGCCGTATTCTTTGGTTTGTAGGATGCCTTTGATAGTATAGTCCATAGAAAAATTCTTAGTAATCTTACAAAGGCCAAATTTAAGGGAAGGATACCTGCAGTAATCTATAGTTTCTTAACCAAACGTCATAGAAAGGTCAACGCTGAAAAAATTACTATAGTTGACCAAATAACGCTAAAGAGATCAGTTCCCCAGGGCGCTGCATTGAGTCTTGAGATTCCTCTTTCTTTGCTGATGACAAAACTCAATGTGAGCCACAGGAAAAACAATTGATGAAGCAAAAGATGATTTGAGCTCAGGAAACTTGGGCCCACCTTGCTGACATTGAGTTTCCTTTGGAGAAAAATTAGCCATGTTGATCAAAAATAAAATACTTGAGACACACCCAATGTTATTTCTAGATGGACAACAAATTAGATTGGCGGAAGAGACCGAATTTATGCGCTGCAAGATTGAAGTTATCTTTTATAAATCATATTATTGACGTAAGCAAATCATGCTAGAAAAGACTGAAGGTGATGAAGATGCTTACAGGCCCTAAGTTCCTACCCTACCCTAGTGGAATTTTACTGGAAATTTATACGCCCATAAAAAGTGAATATGGTTTGTATATATATGATTTGTCAGTGATCAGTTTTCTGAAGAAAAAAAAATATTTGACAGAATCCAAAATATTTGGATTTGAATAGAATCAAATTGTCTTTGGATCCAGGAAAACAACACCGACACAATTTTTGAACAATGAAGTTGGAGTACCGTTAATTCGACTCGTACTCATACAACGGATCATACCCCCGAGCAACGTGTTTGCAGATTTCACATAAGTGGAGGCTGCAGAAAGGTGGAGAATTGCACGTTTCTTTATGTTTGCGTGGATTTTTAAAGGCAGCTGCCATGATAAGTGCTGTCTTCTGCCTTACCAATCTTTGTGTAAAAAGTTTGCTCATGGCTTTTGTTTCATGAATTGTTGTACTAATGTGTCATCTCACATTCCGTAGAAGGAGAAATCTACGTGCCAAGACTGGATTGCACAGTCCAAAAAAGGGGAGTGAAAAAATGGACCTCTGTTGCTGCAGGGCTGCCAAAGACAGCCACAGTCCAGTACCTCTTATGAGATTTAATATCATAGTGCTTGTATTAAATCAGCCAATGCACATCCCTCCTCCATCATTCCAGCATCTCCTCAGAACAAACACATTCAGAAGAACTCCATGTTACGTTCCAGCTCCCTCTCATTTCAATTTCGACATCAGTCCATCTCCTTAGTCCCGTTATTTGCATCAAATGGACCCAAGAATCTACAACAGCTATCCAAGACCAAATCAAGAAACCCTGTTATGATGTATCACTTCTCCTAATCATTTCCCAGAATCCTTCTTGCGAATGTAAGGTCACTAGCAAATAAAATGGATGAACTACAAATTATTCCTTACAAAACCAGATTGATATTGCTTGCCTTACAGAAACATGGTCAGCCACTAAAGATTTTAAAGATTGTAGATGGTATTTTTCCAGTGTGTTGTAAACGAGCTATTATATCTTCTATACCGAAAACTAAGACCCCGAAAGTTCCCTCTGGCTTAAGACCTATATCAAAAACCTTCATTTTCTTTAAAATCTTTGGAAGTTTTATTTACAATTTCCTTTTTGACGATATTCATGATAAAATCAACCGAAATCAGTTTGGATTTAGGCCGAATCATAGCACCATGTATTGCTGAATTTATGTACTTGACACTATTTTCAAACATCTTGATTTGAACAGCTCCTACGTTGAGGCTGTTTTTGCTGACATTAGCAAAGCCTTCGACAACTTGGATCATCAGACAGTTAGATAATGCAATTGCTTTAGGTGCAAGAGATTTTGTTTTACGTATGTCAGCTAGTCTTTTGTCTGGCCGTGAACAATGTGTAGTCCTCCCTAACGGAGATTCATCAGGTTTTTCCCCGATTTCCTGTGGAGCACCTCAATGGACTAAATTAGCTCCTTTAGCATTTTTAATTGTTTTTAATAATGATTTACCAAGTTTTGGTAACTCTTTTAAATTTGCGGATGATTTGACATTACTGAACCTTTGTCAAACATCTATACTTTGAATATTACTCTCGACTCACTCATCAACAATTTAAAGAATGATTTTGACAATGTTAAACTCAACTTAAGCATACCCAAAAGCAGTTTCATGCTATTCTCTTTTTTACAAAATATACCCCCTATCAATAAATACCTATGCATACCAAATTTAAATACGGTTAAACTGCTTGGTTAACCGTTAATTTAGACAGCGACCTTAAATGGAACTCCCTTATTTCCTACTTATTTAAATCTGGTAGTTTTCTCCTTAAATCTTTCTCCCTTCTCAAACGGTTCTCCATATCAATCCAAAACCTTAAAATAATTTATTGTTCTTATATAAGACCTGTCTGGAATATTCTCGCCCTGTCTGGCACCGTGGGTTGAATAATGTTCTAAAATTGAAAGTATTCAAAAAAGAGCAATAAAAATTATACTGGGGACGTCTTATACTACATACGATAAAGGTTTGGCTAGAGTTGAACTTACTACATTGGAATCACGATGTCACTTTGGTCACAAGTGCCTTAGTTCTGACTATTATCGACATTTTCTCCCTCCATTTAAAGTAAATCTCCCAATCCTTCCTAATACAAGACTCAATGCTCGTAGAGCTCCAAATACCCAACTGGGCCTGGGCCTGTGTCCCAAAATGTTGATCATGAGGTACAAAAACTCTTTTGTACCCTATTTTGTTTCCCATTTCAATAACTGATTTAGCTTTTTGTTTTATGTTTATCCCCTAACATCTGTTTTATTTTGTATTTGTTCTGACGTGCTTATGGTAGCTTTTGTGCTATTTTATGACATTTTAATTCCTATTTTAATAATTTATTTAATATTTTGCTTTATGTTTATCCCCTAACATCTGTTTTGTTATTATAATTGTTCTGACGTGCCTATGCTAGGTTTTGTGATATTTTAGTCAATAAATCATATTGTATTCTGTTCTTTTCTATGAAAGTTCAAGATCAAGCTCTTAATTATCTTCAATAGATTCGGATCAGTGATAGCAATCCTATTAAAACAAGAATCATCAAGACTGGTTGCAAACTTACAAAGAATCCAGCTAGAAAAAAGAATAAGCAGTAAACATTGAATTTTGTTAATCCACTGTTACAAGAAGAATATCATAATTTGAACTGAACAATGGCATAGAAGGCTTATTCAATGATTAATTAAAAAAACTTTTCCCACAAAATAAGTTTTTCAAAGAAAAGTAAAGAACTCCATTAAATAAAAAATGAGCAAAAATAAAATCAAATAATCTACCAAGCGTGAAACTACCACAAATCAGCATCGATAAATAAATGAAACCCAAAACGAAAAACAAAAAAACAGAAAAATCTCTAAAAAAAAAAAAAACAAAACACCGAGACTGTGGCCAGTGGAGAGAAAAGGAAAATAACCCAAACAAAACAACGTGGATATTTCGCCTGTATAAAAAAAAGGCGTATTAAGCACTAAATACAAAAAAAAAACAAAAAAAAGAACAACAAGATAAAACTAAAAACCAATAAAACCACCACAAAAAAAAACAACAAAAAACAACAAAAATTTAAAATCAGCGCCAACAAATCCACGTAGGGAAAAGATGCTAATATATAGTTAATTCAGTGAGGACACCAGAGTAAATGAGGAAAAATAAAAAAACTGTAAATTACATTAATTATTCAGTTGCGAAATAATCCTTTTGTTAGCTATTACTGAAGCAAATCGTTTTGGTCTAACAGGTAAAATAGTCCCCTGGTGGTTATTTAAAATCTTTACTCCCTTATTGACACTTGATTCACTCTTTAGAAGGTTATCATAAATTGGGTCAATATTTAAATTACCCGTGTCCCTATTTATGGAAAGGTTAGCAAACATATGTTTTTTAATTTCTACGGCTTCCCTGGCCCATTGGGTGTACCCCTTATCATTAGAAATAGCCAAGGCTTCATCAAATTTTACAAAATGGTCTGGTTGAAGCCAAATATGCTCTGCTAAAGCTGAAACGAAAGTTTCTGGAGGCTTGCTTAATTGTAGGGTTTTTTCTATTGAATTACGGTGTTCAATAAACCTTTCAACAAATTGTTGGTGAGCCCTACCAATATAGAACTTCCCACAAGAACACGGAATTTTATACACCCCACTTACTAAATTTCCCCGAGTTAAATCCTTACCAGAACTAAAAAAAACTACTCATTGGCCTAAGCGATTGGAAACATGTATCAATATCAAACTTACGTAAAACCCGTGAAAGTTTCTCACCCAAACCAGGTACATATGGTAATGACATGAAGCTTTTTGATTCAACTAAATTTTAAGACAGAGAAACCTCAATAAACCTACTATTATGTTTGGCTCGTCTATTTTCAATTATTTTATCAATGAACTTAATTGGATAACTATTACAAAATAAAATATCCCTCAAGTATAACAATTATGAATCCAGAAATTCCTGGGAACAGATTTTAAAGGCTCTATCCACTAGTGAAATTACAACCCCCTTTTCACCGACATAGGGTGGCAAGAATGAAAATTTAAATACCTATCATTGTGCGTAGGTTTTCTGTAAATCGAGAAAAGTAAATGGAAATCCCTTTTAATTAATAAAATATCCAGAAAAGGTAATTGATTATTATCCTCAAATTCAACTGTAAATTTAATATTATTATCAAAACTATTTAAATGCTTACAAAAAAGGTCTAAGGAGTCCAACCCATGTTTCCAAACGCACACCACATCATCCATGAACCTACCCCAGAAGCAAGGGGAGATTCTAAAACTGTTTATAGCGGAGGTTTCAATGGCATATATGAATAGATTTGCCAATAAAGGAGAAAGAGAAGCCCCCATAGGTAACCCAAAAATTTGTCTATAAAACTCCCCTCGAAAACCAAACTAAAAAGAAAATTCATTTACCAGCATACTTAGTTTCATAATGACATCAATATCCAAACTGGCTAACGTCACATTCTGTATTAAATCAAAGTGTTTTTCTAATTTACTTTTTAAAATATCCTCGCACCTTTTTAAATCACAATTTGAATAAATGGACACAACATCAAAACTGCAAAGAATTGAACTATCATCCAGCGTGAAATTTCGCAATTTATTAGTAAGATCAGTCGAATTTCTTAAATATGATTTTTGTGTTCCCAAAAGTGGACGTAAAGCTACCGACAACCATTTTCCTAATTTTGAAACAGGTGACAGACAAGTTGACACAATGGGGCGGAGGGGGATCCAGTCTTATGAATCTTAGGTAGACCATAGATCTTGGGTGCCGAACAACCCCTAGGATAATATTTGTTATAAGACTGTGGGGTAATGTGAAAATTATTTTTTATTGACTCTAATTCCTTTCTTGTTGATTTGACATATTTATCTGTAGGATCAAAATCAAGTTTTTTGTATGTAATAGTGTCCAAAATAATGGATTTCATTTGATTATTATAATCTTCAGTGTTCATAATTACGATCGTGTTTCTTTATCGGCTCTGGTGATAGTAAGGAATTTATCCTTTTTCAAATCAGAAAGGATTTTAATGTCATTTTTTTGTGAATTTCACAAAAAAATGGCCTTAAAATCCTATCTGATTTGAAAAAGAATAAATTACTTAAGCTCACCAGAGCCGAGCATGGACATTCGATCTTAATTATAAACACTGAAGATTATAGTAATCAAATGAATTCCATTATTTCTGACACGATTACATACAAAAAACTTGATTTTGATCCTACAGATAAATATGTAAAATCAACAAGAAAGGAATTGGAGTCATTTAAAAATAATTTCCAGATTATCCCGAAATTCTGTAACAAATATTCTCCAAGGGGTTGTTCTGCACCCATGATCTACGGTCTTCCTAAGTTTCATGAGACTGGAACCCCCCTCCTCCCAGTGTGTGAAATATTGTGTACCCTGTGTCGAAATTAGGACAATGGCTGTCGGTAGCTTTGCGTCCACTTTTGGGAACACAAAAGTCATATTTAAAAAATTCGACTGATCTTACTAATAAATTGCGAAATTTCACACTGGAGGAGAGTTCAATTTTTTTCAGTTTTGATGTTGTGCCCATGTATTCAAAGTGTGATTTAAAAAGGTGAGATGATATTTTAAAAATTAAAAGAGAAAAACATTTCTATTTAAAACAATATTTGACGTTATACAGTTTTGATATTGATGTCATTCTGAGACTAATCATTATGGTAAATGAATTTTCTGGTTATTTCTTTTTTAGAGGGGAGTTCTAAAGACAAATTTGTTTTTTAACTATGGGGGCTTCTCTTTCTATTTTAGTGTCAAATCTAGTAATATATGACATTGAAACATAATGTATAAAAAGGTTGAGAATATCCACTTGCTTCTGTGGTATGTTCTAGGATGATTTGGTGTGCGTTTGGAAACATGGATTTGACTCTTTAGACCTATTTTGTAAGCATTTAAATAGTTTTGATAACAATATTAAATTTATAGTTGAGTTTGAGGATAACAATGAATTACCTTTTCTGGATATTTTATTAATTAAAAGGGATGTCCATTTACTTTTCTCGATTTATAAAAAAGCTACGCAACATGATAGGTCTTTCAATTTTCATTCTTGCCACCCTCTGGTGGCGAAAAGGGGGGTTGTAATTTCACTAGTGGATAGAGCCTTTAAAATTTGTTCCCAGGAATTTCTGGATTCGGAATTGTTATACTTGAGGGATATTTTATTTTGTAATAGTTATACAATTAAGTTCATTGATAAAATAATTGAAAATAGATGGGTTAAGAATAGTAGGAGGGTTATTGAGGTTTCTCAGTCTTTAGATTTAGTTGTATCAGAAAGCTTCATATAATAACAATATGTACCTGGTTTGGGGGAGAAACTTTAACGGGTTTTACGTAAATTTGTTATTGATACATGTTTCCAATCGCTGAGGCCAATGGGTAGTTTTTTTAGTTCTGGTAAGTATTTAACTCGGGGAAATTTAGTAAGTGGGGTGTATGAAATTCCGTGTTCTTGTGGGAAGTTCTATATTGGTAGGACACACCAACAATTTGTTGAAAGGTTTATTGAACACCGAAACTCAATAGAAAAAACTCTACAATTAAGCAAGCCTCCAGAAACTTTCGTTTAAGCTTTAGCAGAGCATATTTGGCTTCAACCAGATCATTTGGTAAAAGTTGATAAAGCCTTGGCTATTTCTAATGATAAGGGGTACACCCAATGGGCCAGGGAAGCCATAGAAATTAAAAAACATATGTTTGCTAACCTTTCCATAAATAGGGACACGGGTAATTTAAATATTGACCCAATTTATGATAAACTTTTAAAGAGTGAATCAATTGTCACTAAGGTAGTAAAAATTTTAAATAATCACCAGGGGAATATTTTACCAGCTAGACCAAAACGATTTGCTTCAGTAATAGCTAACAAAAGGATTATTTTGCAACTGAATAATTAAAGTAATTTACAGTTTTTTTATTTTTCCTCAGTTACTCTGGTGTCCTCACTGAATTATCTCAATATTCGCATATTTTCCCTACGTGGATTTGTTTGCGCCGAGTTTACATTTTTTTTTTTTTGTGGTGGTGGTTTTAGTGGTTTTTATTTTTATCTTGTTTTTTTTTTTTTTTAATGTCTTTCGTGCTGAAGACGCCTTGTTTGTATACAGGCGAAATATCCGCGTTGTTTTGTTTCTGTTGTTTTTCTTTTCTCTCCACTGGCCACAGTCTCGTTTGTTTATTTTTTTTAGAGATTTTTTCTCTTTGTTGGTTTTTTGTCATGGCTGGCCAGTTCTGCTTAAGATCTTTCATTCGCCAAAGAAACTTCACTGTAAAAGAAGTTGTTTGAGGACTTTGAGCCTATTAAGTGATCAATTGGCAAAATAGTCTCGAGAACAGAGCTTCTCAAAAGTAGTTGCCCGGGATAATCCCAGTCTCCCCTACCATATTAGATTTAGTTAGTAGAAGACAACCCTCAGATTTCCTAAAAATATATAAACGGACGTTTATATTTAACATTCTGATGCACCGGCCTTTAGAACGTTTAAGGGGTGTAGCCCTACTTTATTTCGAAAAAGTTTCTGTTCACATAAGTTCGACTTAACCAGTTTTAATTTCTGATCGTTTAAGGTTTTAGCCGGTCATTCATAGCTCCATATGCCTTCTTTATCTTAAATAAAATTATTTATTTTAAATTCTTTTCATTTTAGATTTTTCTCTTCTCGTAGAATTCTACGTAATTAGTGCTACCACTTTTTTCTGGAATTAGAATACTAGAAACATACATGATTAATAGATGGAGTATATTTAGTAGCCAATGGCTTACGCATTTCCTGGAAAAATGTGCCTCTATTACTGACCGACGCTGTTATATTAGGACGAACTTCACGTTTCTGTGCTTAAGGAGTTTATGTGCCTTGCTGGTCATAACTAATTACCATTTACTATCTACCAGGTTTGAATCCATCAACTTTAATTAATCCGATGATTTAAGAGTTTTAGTATTTCTTATAAGAAACAGCTAATGCCTGTGTACATAGAAACTAATACACACAGAAGTTTGGTTTTTCCTACTGTCTTGAAACTTCCTCGGAAGGTATATTGTGTTCCCATTACTTATGTTTTATTACTTTAGTTTTTACTTGTTCTTTATTCTTGTACGAAAATTCTCCTTGATGAGTTGCCAGCAATATTTTTTTTTTCTGTTTTTTTTTTGTTCATCCTTTGATGTCAATATTCTCCACGAAAAAAGACAAGCAAACAAGCAAAGCAAAAGAACAAAAAGAGATCTAGAAGCTGCAAATCAGTCACTTAGTGAATCGAGTTCCGCGCTCCTCGAAGATTTATGCTAATAGTTTATCGATATCTAATGAAGGGGATGTCAAGTGTATGGAACAACAGCGGATTAATTTGACGAATGGTGCATAAGATGTTGAATCAGCATCGGAGATAAATATGAAGGGTCTCACGTACTGGGTATCTAAGCAATCCTTCCTGATTAGATAAAAGCATCCTATATATGAGACGGATGTTGTAAATTGGCGTCAAAATGCTGCACAGCTAACACATTGCGTTCCTTTAGCTTCCACCGTAATAAGAAACTAGTATTTGGCAGTAAATTTGATAATTTCTCTTAAATGTAACTTTCTTATAAGAAAATTCAAATGAATGAGATCATGAATAGAAAATTTTGACAGAATGAAGGGTATTTTTTACCCATTGTATTATTGAGTGAGATAAACATTTCAGTAAACTACTACAACTACTAGTAACAACTCACCTCAGCACCAAGCAGCCTGAGGCCAACACAACTACGCATGCTCCTCCTCCATCCCAACAAATTCAAAGCCCAGAGCCGCCCTAGACGAGTGGATTGGTGCGCTGGATTTAGGATTCTTTGTCCGAGAGGGCGAAGGTTCGAATCCTAGTTCAACCAATTATTTGGTTTGGACGAGGGTCAGTGGGCTCTGTAAGCTTAGCCAGAGTCGACCCAGCTCTAAATGGGTACCTGGAGAAATCTGGGGAAGATCAACAGGAAGGATAGGCGAAAGCACAGGATGGTTGGCCCCCATTGCACTTTCTGGCTGAAGAGCCAAGAAACGGAGATCAGCACCGCTGGTAGGGACTGTAAAGTCCAATGCCGTATTATTTACCTTTTTTTTTACCCCTCTTTACACCCTCCCGGAAAGTTCCCATTTTCCTAAAATTTTTCTTTATGAGATCCTCCCATCCCAATCGCGGACTACCTGTTTGGTTTTAGTCCTAGACGTTTGTCCGAAAAGGACAATCTTCGGAAATCTGTCGCTCAATTACCTGCAAAACCGCAAAATATAAATGATTCTGATATCAAGTAGTGTTCTTAAAATTGCTTTCTCATTCTGAATAGAAAATTTGAACTTAAAATAGAAAATAGTGTATTACATCTGTCAAAATGTGATAATAATGTAGTAATAAATCTGAATAAAAAATAAAATTTGACTGTCTTTGACACGTCTTAAAAAAGAGCCCGAAATAGATTAACTGTATCGAGGATTTGAGAGACAATAGGAACTGTCGTGATAACTTCAAGCTAAAGATGACTAACGAGCCCGTTTCTGCATATACCTGCACTTATCCAAAAATTCACCACTTGTGATTTGAAGCTCAGCATTTTGAAAACTATTTTTGGAATAAATGTTATTTTTTGGCTATTTTAATTTTGAAAAAGAAAGTAGTTTTTAGTGATTCTTGGAAATAGAGTGTCTTCCGCGATATTTTTATTTTTTGAATTCCTTTTGTGCCACAAAAACAAGAACAACTTAAAGTGAAAGACTGAGACATCCCCTGTGGGTATTATTAGGAGGGGACAGATTATAGTTAGAACAGTGTTGTTTCTATACTATAATTGCTGCGTAATGGGTTTCGTAATGGTCACTGTTCTTCCTCTCCTCCGAATCAAATAAGAATTCGAACTTGAAAAAGCGCTCAAAATTTTTCTGCAAAGTACTTAAAATTTTAATCGTAAGATAATGAGAGTATTTTGACAAATATTATTATTCCCAATTTGGGGCTGTGTAGCCTACCCAGTCAATCAAAGGTGCACTTTAAATATTGGCTTGTTGAAGGGGCCTTTATTCTCTTCTACTCAATAGTCCTACCGTATCTGGTATCTCTTTTGCTTTGACAAACTTCCGATGCTGACTATTGATACTCCTCCTCAAATGGTTCTGTGAAAAACTAAATTGGTTCTAATAATTAACGCCTTTGGATTTGCGTAAAGACTGTGGATGTTTCACATAGGAGATGATTGAACCATCAATATATTAAGTTATTAAATAAAAAAACAAGCTTCATTCCCTGAAAGTAAGGAGCGACAGTAAAACTTAAAACGAACAGAAATTATTCCGTATATGGAAGGGCCTGTCCCCTCCTCAACGCCTCGCTCTTTACGGTAAAGTTTTTACTGTTTTAAAAAATAAAGTTGTGAGAGAGAGTCAAACTTTAGCGTAAAGAGTGAGGCGTTGAGGAGGGGACAGCCCCTTTAATATACGGTATAATTTCTGTTCGTTTTAAGTTCTAATGTCGCTCCTTTGTTAGAAAACTTTTTTTTAATTCAATTTCTGAACGTTTTTTTTTAAATAATGCTGGGAAATCCGGTGGCCCCCGTCACAGAAATGTCTCTTCTTTCATCACAATATTTTACATCGAAATATCTTACCTCGTAGGCTCTTCCTCTAACCCCTCTCCCCACCAGAAAAAATCCTATCCGATAACATCTGCATACTTCGAAATTACAAATATTGTGTGTAAACAATGGGCAAAGCTCATAGCTTGGATACCTTCCCCCGGGGATTGAGGGAGATTACGTCATCCTCAAAGACATGTTTATTAGGTTTTCGACTAATCTGAACAAAATTGCTATCTTAAAATTTTGATCGTGTGATTTTAGGACAAAAAGGAGCGTGGGAGGGGGCCTAGTTGCCTCCAATTTTTTTGGTCACTTAAAAAGGGCACTAGAACTTTTAATTTTCGTTCGAATGAGCCCTCTCGCAATATTTTATGACCACTGGATCGACACGATCACCCCTGGAAAAAAAAACCAAATAAACACGCATCCATGATCTTTCTTCTGGCAAAAAAAAAATGCAAAATTCCAAATTTTTGCAGGAAGGAGCTTGAAATCTCTGCAGTAGGGCTCTCTGATACGCTGAATATGATGATTTGATTTTGATTAAAACTCTATCACTTTTAGGGGGAGTTTCCCCTCTTTTCGAAAATAAGCCAACTTTTTTTAGGCTCGTAACTTTTGATGAGTAAGACTAAACTTGATGAAATTTTAATATTTGAGATCAGCATAAAAATCCGATTCTTTTGATGTATCTACTTGTATCAAATTTCCATTTTTTAGAGTTTTGGTTACTATTGAGCCGGGTCGCTCCTTACTTACAGTTCGTTACCACAAACTGTTTAATTTAATTTAAACAAGACAAATAATATTTTGTTATGTATAATTCCGTATCATCTATTCTGAAGGAGGGGCGATGGAGTATTATGTATGTGAGGGAGGGTTTCATATGCCTAAAAGAGCACTTTTCAATACCCGAGTTGTCTAACTATCCATGAATTTTCATATAAGTAAAAAACAGTGTATGGAGAGGGGCGGATTCCTCTCTCATCTCTCTTCGTTTAGACTAAGCCTGAATAAGGGTGCTGCAGGGTAATACCTCCCTTCTTGTTGCAAAAAGGGGTTTCTGACATTTATTTAAAATCTTCGTTCAAATAAACTGATTTGCTTCATATTTCGCAAATAAAATTATACACAGTGATGTGAAAATCCGCATATGCTGTTATGAAGAGGTGGTAAGTCAAATTGTAGGAGGGGAGAGGCAGCAAAGAGTTCATTTTAATGAATCCAACTCTAATGGAGTCTTGAGGTAAATATAGAATAAGTTTTAAGGAAGGAGGGGGGAATTTATATATAAATTCCCCCCTTGATTCCCGGAAAAATTTTGGTCTACGCCTCTATTACTGGTGCTAGCGAAGGATGGGACGAAAGGAAGGGGTAATAACACTTCTCCCATTGTGACAATCTTTGTCTATATAGCATAAAATGTAGCATTCACACAACTAACGGCACTGAGGTGGAAAAAGTAAGAGGGTATTTTGAGACTGCTTTTAGTTTGCAGTGACTTTAGCCCCGTAGGGGATCAAAAGTCACTCAGAATTTCCATCTATGTAAACAATAATACCCTTTTCGTCCACCCAAAATTCTGTAATGAAAATATGATGATTTATTTAAAGAAAATATTGCTATCGAAAATTTTCACTAAATGTTAAAATGTTTTCCAAAATTTTAACTATAATCGAAAATTTTGATTCTTAAGCAGAAAAACTTAAAAAGCCGATAACTACCAATCAATTTGTAATTATTAATGCATACAATTTAACAGCAAGAAGTCGGTGACGGTGCCTATAAACCTATTAGCCCACATCGTATCTTGGTTAGAACTGGGTTTGTTTTGAAAAAGAACCAGAAGTTAAATAAAAGAAAAGATTTTTTTCAACTAAAATAAGGAGCAATATAGATACTTAAAAACGAACAGAAGGTATTCCTGGCTACCTCGATCTTTACGCTGAAGTTTGACTTTTTCCTGAATTCTTTAAGAAAGACAGCTGAAATACAAGGACCATTGAATTGGTATAAGAAGCTTTTTTAAAGCTCTAAATTTTTTTAGTGTAGGAACAGTGAGGGGGAGGAGAGTGAGGGGTAGAGGAGAAACAGTTTACCCCATATACGGAATAATTCCTGTTGATTTTAAGTTTCAGTGTTCCTCCTTACTTTCAGTTGAAATAATATAATTTTTTTTAATTTAATTCTTTCTTAAACCATAGTTATTGAGGTTTCTCCGCTGAATAAAAAATAAGGCGTATCTTCCCACGGGGCTCAAAATCAATGAGAAAAGCATGACTTCCTTATTTTATTTCAGATCTCAGTATAGAACAGAAAGTACTGAAACTCTTGACACGAGTAAGTTTTTTAATATATTCTCCTCCTTAACACTGCTAATGAGAATCTTATGCCTTTCTTTGAAGACATTTTAGAGGCATTTCATAAAATTCTCCCTTGCGGGCTATTTTCTCATAACTTGCAAAAGAAAAAAATTGCAGAAACTGGAAAATCTTGTCTTTTACTCTCGAAATAAGGAAACTAATTTTCATCCATTCTTCTTTTTGACTTGCTAAAAAGGCCGTTTAGTATTCCATCCTTTAATAAGGTAAAGAATACTTATCATAAATATTTAAATTTTCTACGGAAGGGAAATGGAAACATGAAATTCGGTATTATGCACTTTTCAAGGATTTTTTAGTTTTTTTTTTAATATCTGGAATTAGAATTCCATGAGCTATTATACAAGGATGAGTGCTAAAAACACTAACCCTGGGTTCCAAGGCCGTATCCAGGGGGGGGGGTTACCCGGTTTGAGCCCCCCCCCCCCCCGAAATTTTTGACCGAGTCGAAAATGAGTCAAAAATTAGTAAAACCTAGATAAAAATCAGTAAAATTAGTCTAAAACTGAGTCAAAAATTAGTACCCCCCCCCCCCCCCGGAAAAGTCAAAAATTAGTAACCCCCCTCCCCCCGAAAAAAAATCCTGGATCCGCCCTTGCTGGGTTCCCACTGATGCGATTTCACGGAATACGGCCGTTTTACTAGATCCGTAAAATTTTCTCTAATTTTTCTTCATGGTTATGTGTCAGGGGATTTGTTGAAGTACTTCTAATGAGGCGTTGAAAATCGCATTCGTTATTCTGAACTGGAAGAATTTTTGAACCATAAATGGCAAGTAACTAAGAAACTAACCATATTTATTAGAAGTAATCCATCAATATTTAACAAAGAACACGAGGGTTCTTTTAATTCAAGATTTTAAAGCTGAAGGCCTGAGAGGATAATTCCAGGGAATGAGCATTGAAGTTAATAAATTATGCAGGCTAATGCAGGTTAGTCCTTTGAGTATTTGTTCTGGCTTCTAGAACTTGATCTAGCCTATTCCTATGCATATGGTGATTAAATATATTATTATACCTTTTTTGCTTTTCCACGTATGCAGATACGTTTCTGTGAGGATACGTTTTTGATTGTCCTGCATTCACTATCCTTGAGCCGTCTTGCGTTAAAAAAAATTACATTAATGGTAGGCAAGGATGAAACGTTGAAGCTGATCAGTAAAGAAGTGGTCCAAATAGAACTGGTCTGGCTTGAATCTAAAAAAAAAAAAAAAAAAAAAATCAGAATAAGTATGGTTAAGTACAATTTTAAAAATATCGGCAGAGTTAATCTGGAAGTTTGGGTTACAATTTCAATATAATAAAAATATAAAAAATATAAGAAAAATGGTCTTTTAATAAGACAATGAACAATAAGAGGAAACTTTAGAACAAAAATAAAAGTTTGGATATTTTTGGCTTCACATCCGGAAGCCATTTTGTAGGAAAAACAACTAGCCTAAATAAAATATATAAAGAAAAATACAACAAACAATATACTAAAAAGAAAACAATAGAAAAACGAAAAAACTCATATTTAAACAAAAATCCGATGTGTTAAAGCACCAAAGAACGAACAATGAAGCACAAGAAGGCAAGATGTCTATATATGTATGCTATCGCAAGTTCAAATTATCTTCTAGTATAGAATTACATTAAAATTAAACAGTCAGTCTATTCAAAACCCTTTCGCATGCTACCACTGCTACTACTACTACTACTACAACAACAACAACAACAACAACTACTACTACTACTACTACTACTACTACTGCTGCTGCTGCTACTACTATTACTACTACTTCCACTACTGCTGCTACTTCTACTACTACTGTTACTACTACTAAAACCTCATTGCAGCACCAAGTCATGTGAGGTCTGCCCAGCTACGCACGCTCCTCCTCTATCTCAATCGATCCAAACCCTTCCTCTTTACAGCCTGCCATAAAGTTCCAACGTCCCTTAACTCTGTCCTTGCGACATATACCTATGCCATTCGAGAACGACCTGCTTTTTGTTTGGTTCTCAATAAATGGCCAACACTACAATCTTTGACGATCTGTCATCCTTCATCCGCAGATACGGTCAGTGAGACGAGTACACAAAATTATCCGAATACAATTTCTCTGGAAAACATCTAACAGATCCTCCTCCGCCTTTTGGAGCGCCCAGGCTTCAAAACCATATTTGACCACTTTTGTTACTTTAGCTTCAAATATTCTAGTCTTGGCTCACACACTAATCTTCCTATTCTTCCAAATTGGTTTGTGAAAAGAGAGCCTGGGCCTTGGCTATCTTATTTTTGACATCTTCACTCCAGCCACCAACTTTACTAATAATATTACCTAGGCAAGTGAAGCTATTTACTTGATCGATATTCTCAATGCACAGCATCACCCCTTCACCTCCACACATTCCCAGTCTTATTGATTTAGTCTTCTGAACAATTATTTTCAAACCTATTCTTGTACCCTGAACTCGAAAAACCTCCAAAATTGATACATTTTGAAAAAATTTCATCTTGGCCACTCAAATCGACATCTTTAACTAGGTCTAGGAGATTTTTACTTCTCCATTTGATTCCGTACTCTCCCATAGTCTTTGCTGTGCTCTTTAGGACGAAGGCCGTCAAAATGATCTATATTAATGGGGATAGAACGCAAACCCTGCTTAACTCCTGATTCAATAAGATAAGACATGATAAGATTTATTGCTGAAAAACGGCTATCACAAGCCCAAAAGGGCCGAATTCGCACTTTAGCGTCAAATAAAGCGAAAAAAGAACAACAAAAACAAACAATCAAAAAACAACAGGAAATTATAAAAGGGTCAATGTCAAATACGTAAAAATATTAAAAGCAAGAACAAAATAAACTCAAAATTAGAAGGCCAATGTCAAGTCAGCAAAAATGGCAAAAAAAACGAAAACTCTTAAAATTAACGAGGGGATAAATTAAAATTCAAACAAAAACATAAGTTAGTAGGTGACTAACAAAAACAAGTATAAAACCTCAAAATTTGCAAAATGGGCATTAAAATTAATAACTATGAGGTAAAGAGGGAGTGAGGGGGGGGGAGGCAGTGGGGAGTCACAGGTTGAAAATGTCAACTATGTAAGGGATAAAAGTTCTTCTATATCTTTCAGTGCAAACTCTTATTGGGGCAAGAAGGGGGATTTTTGTTGACACAGAACGCGGAAGGCGGGGTCAAAAGGTTGAATATTGACCAGGGACAAGGGGAATTGTTCGACGGTTATGAAGGGCATTGTTAGCAAAACGCAAGGTAATTTTTGCTCTCCTTTCCTTCAGGGTGACAAGATTAGCTCTCCTAAGAAGAGACATATAAGGTACTTTACCCTCATTGAAGATAATTCTTAGGCACCTTTTCTGGACTGCCTCTATTCTGTCTGACAATTCAATGGAAATGCCAGGATGCCAAATAGGACAGGCGGACTCAAGGGTTGGGCGTACAAATGACAGGAAAATCCTCAAACAATGCGATTTAGGGCATTTAATTTTTTAAGTAGTTTAAGGAGGGAAAATGCGGCATTTGCACGTTTTAAGATGTCATTAATATGACAATCCCATTTTAAGTCGCTTGAGATGGTAACACCCAGTAATTTCATAGTGGTAACAGATATTTCAGGGGGGATTGGACAGGAGAAAGAAGGAGGAGTTTTAAGAAAATTAATAGTAAGAACAATTGACTTTAAAGGGTTGACTTTCATATCATTAGTAAAAGCTTCGGCTGATATCGATTCCAAGATGTCCATTGGGTAACTTTTTAAATTTTTGAAATATGTCTCTAAGAAAGTTAGATCATCAACGAATTTCCATCTATTCGGAAAATAAACACCAAGGTTGTTTATCATGGTAAGAAACATAATTGGACCTGAGAGGGTTCCTTGGGGCACACCATTACAAATTGGGAGGGGATCAGAATATGCACTCAGGTATTTCACGACTTGCGTTCTGTAAGAGAGGAAAGACGCAATTATTCTAATTAAATAAGGGCCAACTTGAAACATCTAACAAATCCTCCTCCGCCTTTTGAAGGTTCCATGCTTCACAACCATATTTGATCAATGTCATCACTGTATCTGCCAATATTCTAGTCTTGAATTACTGACTTGTTTTCCTCTTCGTCCAAAATTTTTCAACTGTGATTGATGACAAAAACACTCGAATCCGCGTCCCAAAGGACGTAGGATTGCAAAACCAATGGGCTACCGAATTGGCTAGGGGGGCTTTCTCCCCACAATAAGAAGAGATAGAATGTTTAAACTATACCAAACTATTGAGGCTGAAGGAAAAGTAGCGTATTCCCGGAAGGGGTAAAAGGAATCATAGGACGAGGTGCAAAGTAAGTATGATCTCATGAACGGGCCGTAAAAACTGAGGCTCTGAACAAAGTGGTGGAGGAGCAGTATGTATAGCCCTGTTGAACTTGGGTGACTTTATGCTGCAATAAATTATCATCAGCAGTATTAATAGTCTATATTCATGCGCGTAATTTCTAAAGTTGACGTCTTTAACTTTCGTAAATTATTCTAATTCAAGATTATCATAACCAGCGCAATAGTGCTGCCTAAGAAAAGAAAGATTTTGGCACAATGTATTGTTTATTTATTTTTTGGTTTCTTGGTTTTAGACCAGGACACTTCGTATCGAGGGAGATGTTCTAGAAACTTCAAAAAGAGCTCATTCGATTGGAAATTGAAAGGGCTAGGCCCCTTTTTGATAGTCGAAAGTGATTGGAGGGCAACTAACCGCTCTCACACCTACCATTTCCCCAAACACATCTAATCAAAATATTACGATAGCCATTTTGTTCAACGTAGTTGAAAGTTCTGGAAAATATATTTTTGAGGATGACAAACCTTCCACATCCCGCAGGGCAAGGGTTGTAAGTTATGCCCTAAGGCTATACAGGGTTATTATAGATGGCGTTGGCATAGAAAATTCAAAAAGGGATCGTTCAATTGGAAATTGAAAGGGCTAGCGCCCTTTTCAATCGAAAGCGATTGAAGGGCAACTCGCCCCCCTCTCGCGCCAACTATTTTACCCAAACACACCCAATAAAAATGTTGAGATAGCCATTTTTTTTCAACGTAGGCCTAGTTGAAAATTCTGGAAATAATGTCTTTGAGGATTAACCCCCCCCCCCCCCACAATCCTCAGGGCAAGGGTTGTAAGTCATGCCCTGGGGGCATGTGAGGTTTTTATAGAAAGTGCTGTCGTAGAAACATCAAAAAGAGATCATTCGATTGGAAATTGAAATGATTAGTGCCCTTTTTAATAGTCGAAAGTGACTATTTCCCCAAAAACATCCAATCAAAATTTTGAGATAGCTATTTTTTTCAACGTAGTTTAAAGTTTTGGAAATTAGGTCCTTGAAAATGACAACCCCTCCACATCCGTCAGGGCAAGGGTTGTAAGTTATGCCCTGGGGCTATACAAGGTTTTTATAGATAGCGTTGACGTAGAAACTTCAAAAACGGCTTGTTCAATTGGGAATTGAAAGGGTTAGTGCCCTTTTTAATAGTCGTAAATGATTGGAGGGCAACTAACCTTCCTCTCACACCCACCATTTCCCCAAATACATCCGATCAAAATATTGCGATAGCCATTTCGTTCAACGTAGTTAAAAGTAATAAAAATTATGTTTTTGAGGATGACAAATCTTCCACGCCTCTCAGGGCAAGGGTTGTAAGTTATACCCTGGGGCATGTGAGGTTTTTATAGAAAGTGCTGTCGTAGAAACATCAAAAAGAGATCATTCGATTGGAAATTGAAATGATTAGTGCCCTTTTTAATAGTCGAAAGTGATTGGAGGGCAACTAACCCCCCTCTCAAGCCAATTATTTCCTCAGACAAATCCATTCAAAATTTTGAGATAGCCATGTCGTTGAACGTAGTTTTAAGCTCTGGAAATTAGGTCTTTGAGGATGACAACCCCTCCACAACCCTCAGGGCAAGGGTTGTAAGTTATGCCCTGGGGCTATACAAGGTTCTTAAAGATAACGTTGACGTAGAAACTTGAAAAAGGGCTCATTCAATTGGAAATTGAAAGGGCTAGTGCCCTTTTTTAAAAGTCTAAAGTGATTGAAGGGCAACTAACCCCCCACTCACGCTCATCATGTCCCCAAACACATCCAATAAAAATTTAGAGATAGCCATTTTTTCAGCGTAGGTGAAAGTTTTATGAAGTTATATCTCTGAGGATGACACCCCCCCACACACAAAAACACACAAAGCCCACTGGGCGAGGGTTTTAAGTTATGCCCTGGGGCAAGCAAGGTTTTTATAGAAAGTGCTGGCGTAGAAGCTTCAAAAGGAGCTCATTCAATTGGAAATTGAAGGGCTAGTGCCCTTTTTAATAGTCAAAAGTGATTAGAAGGCAACTAAACCCCTCTCACGCCCACTTATTGAAAACTATGGAAATTATGTCTTTGAGGATGACACCCCCCCCCCCCCCACCCCTGAAGCCAAGGGTTGTAAGTTATGCCCTGGGGGCATGTAAGGTTCTTATAAAAAGTACTGTCTCAGAAACTTCAAAAAGATTTCGTTCGATTGGAAATTGAAGGGCTAGTGCCCTTTTAATAGTCGAAAGAGATTAGAGGGCAACTAACCCCCCGCTCACCCCCCCCATTTCCCCAAACACATCCAATCAAAATTTTGAGACAGCCATTTTGTTCAACGTAGTTTGAAGTTCTAGAAATTAGGTCTTTGAGTATGACAACCCCCCCCCCCTCTGACAACCCTCAGGGAAAGGGTTGTAAGTTATGCCCTTGGGCATGCAAGGTTTTTATAGACAGTGATGTTGCAGAAACTTCAAAAATGGCGCATTCGATTAGAAATTGAAACGGCTAGTGCCCTTTTTAATAGTCGAAAGTGATTGGAGGGCAACTAATCCCCCTCTCACGCTCATTATTTCCCCAAACACATCCAATCAAAATATTGCAAGAGCCATTTTGGTCAACGTAGTTGAAAGTTCTGGAAATTATGTCTTTGGAATGAAACACTTTCCACGATCCTCAGGGCTAGGGCTGTAAGTTATGCCCTGGGGCTATACAAGGTTTTTATAGATAGCGTTGATGTAGAAACTACAAAAAGATCTCATTCAATTGGAAATTGAAAAGGCTAGTGCCCTTTTTAAAAGTCAAAAGTGATTAGAAGGCAACAAACCTCCCTCTCACGTCCACCATTTTCTCAAACATATCCAATCATAATTTTGAGATAGCCATTTTGTTCAACGTAGTTGAAAGTTCTGGAAATTATGTCGTTGAGGATGACAAATCTTCCACACCCCTCAGGGTAAGGGTTGTAAGTCATGCCCTAGGGCTATACAAGGTTTTTATAGATAGTGTTGACATAGAAACTCCGAAAAGGACTCATTCAATTTGAAATTGAAAGGGCTACTGGCCCTTTTAAAATTCGAAAGTGACTGGAGGGCATCTAACCCCCTCTCACGCCCACCATTTCCCCAAACACATCCGATCAAAATATTGCGATAGCCATTTTGTTCAACGTAATTGAAAGTTCTGGAAATTATGTCGTTGAGGATGACAAATCTTCCACACCCTTCAGGGTAAGGGTTGTAAGTCATGCCCTAGGGCTATACAAGGTTTTTATAGATAGAGTTGACATAGAAACTTCAAAAAGGGCTCATTCAATTGGAAATTGAAAAGGCTAGTGCTCTTTTTAAAAGTCAAAAGGGATTGGAGGGCAACTTACCCCCCTCTCACGCCCACCATTTCCCCAAACACATCCAATCAAAATTTTGAGATAGCCATTTTTTAACGTAGTTGAAAATTCTGGAAGTTTTTTGATGTGAGGATGACCCGCCCCCCCCCCAAGCCCTCAGTGCAAGGGTTGTAAGTTATACCCTGGGGACATATAAGGTTCTTATAGAAAGGGTTGTTGTAGAAACTTCAAAAAGGGTTCATTCGATTTTAAATTGAAAGGAATAGTGCCGCTTTCAATAGTCGAAAGTGATTGGAGGGCAACTAATCCCACTCTCATGTCCACCATTTCCCTAAACATCCACTCAAAATTTTGAGATAGCCATTTTGTTCAATGTAGTCGAAAGTAATCGGAGGGAGAATCCTCCCCACGCCCATCATTTCCCCAAATATTTCCAATCAACAATTTGATATTATCTTTCTGTTCAACGTAGTTCAAAGGTCTGGAAATTATGTCTTTAAGGATGACAGCCCTCCACCCATAGCCCTCAGGACAAGGGTTGTAAGTTGGCCCTTGGGGCACATAATGTTTTTATAGAAAGTCTTGTTGTAGAAGCTTCAAAAAGGGCTCATTCGATTGGAAATGGAGAGGACTAGTGCCTTTCTCATTAATCGTAAGTGATCAAAGGGCAAATGCCACCCCTCCCCCTATGCCCATTATTTCCCCAAACACTTACAATCAAAATTGCGTGATAGCCCTTTTATTCAACGTATTTGAAAGGTCAGGAAATTATGTCTTTAAGATAACAAATACCCCCAGCCCTCAGGGCAGGGGTTTTAAGTTATGCCTTGGGGGCATATAAGTTTTCTACAGAAAGCATAGTCGTATAAACTTTGGAGGGGACTCGTTGGATTCGAAATCAGATGCTCTAGAGCTCTTTTTAAGAGTCAAAGTGATCGGAGGGCAGCAACCCCCCCCCCCACACACACACACAAACACACATACATATCGTATTGTCCCAAAATGCATCTAATAGAAACTTTGAGACTGCCATTCTATTCAAAATAGTCTAATTATCAAATAAAAAGGGTTTTGGGGTTGAAACAAACCTCAGAGATTAGGCGCAGGGGTTGTAAATTATGCCCAGGAGGTATTTAAGGTTTTTATGGAAGGATGGTTGTTTAAATTCAGAAGAGGCTCATTCTTTATGCCTGAAAAAGACTATGTCAATGTTAACCGAACAGAAATTAATTTAAAAAAAAAATTTCCACAAAATTAGTTTTTCAAAAAAAAATTGAACAAAATCAAACCAAAATTTAACAAAAATAGAATCAAATAATCTTCACTTTACTGAAATAGTTCTTTTAAATGTTTTAATTTTTATAACTTCAAGAAATCAAAAATTGATTAAGACTTTAAGGAATAAATATCAGCATACGTATATTGAACTGACATGGCACATTTTTTCAGTAAATTCATTTGAATTATTTTCAGCAAAGTACAAATTATATTCTGGCTTTTATAAAAATTGGGGTTTACAACCCTAATCATTTAGTTTCTGCTCGTTTTGAGTTTGACTCTGTTATTTGTTTTAATTTCTGCTTGTTTTGGGTTTCATTTATTTATCGATACTGATTTGTGGTAGTTGTATGCTTGGTAGATTATTTGATTCTATTTTTGTTCATTTTTGGTTTAATGGATTCTTTCCTTTTTTTTAAAAACTCGTTTTGTAGAAAATGTTTTTTTTAATTAATTAATGAAAAGGTTCACAAGCCGTCAGACAATTCTTAAAGGAACCACCATGCTCAAAGTTCTAAAAATTTGAGAACCACTTTCTTAAATATAATGAACCGTACAACCGAGATATTTGTTAACGGAGATTGTGAACCGTACATCCTCCTGATTTGTTAAATCAACTAGTCTTATTTTGTAAATTATTCTCTTTTTCAGCACCGAGAAACTTGATTGACTTTTAACTTGTAAAATCTTTAAATTGGGCCTTGGCTATTCTTCGCTTTCATCTTCACTGCATTCACCCTCTTCACTAATAATGCTTCCCAGGTAAGTGAAACTATTTTCTTTTTCGATCTTCTTATTGCCAAACATCACCTCTTCATATTCAATTATTTCTAGTCTAAGCGACTTAGTCTTCTTAACATTAATTTTCAAACCTATTACTGTACCCTGAACTCTAAAAGTCTCCAAAAATTCGTTCATTTTGATAATATTTCTACCTAGAACACACAAGTCATCTACGTAATCTAAGTCTAGAACACTTTTAATTTCCCATTAGCTCCATGCTCTCCCATAGCCTTGTAAATGGTTATATCTATTATCTGATTTGCATAAACTAATTAGAATACCCCAAAGGCTACTATTTTCTGTGCTGGGCGTTTCCCTTTGAAATATTCCCCCAATAGAAACTTCCATTGGAAATTAGCCCCCTACCCACGGGAAATACTCCCCATGGCAAATTTCACCCGTAGGATCCCCCTGGAAGATTCCTTCACCCGTGGAAAATCCCCCAGGAAAATCCCACCCCCAGTGAAAATTTCCCCTGTTAGGCTACTATATTCATACTTTCTGAAGAACAAAATGAGGAGTCTTCTACTGGAACTTGATGCTGCACCGGCTCTATCTATTTTTAAATGTGACATATTCCCCTGACACTTTGGTGACATTCCTTTAGATCAATATAAATTCTGTTTTCATCAGTAATCTTTGTCTTTCGCAAGTATTTCGAAAGAACAAATGAAATTTTCAAAGTTGATACTTCACAGATGTAAAATATTTGAATTTTTGCCAACTCAAAATTTCGAATTTATCAGGAAAGGGGAAAAACTGATACGCAAAAAGCTGGGAAATAGACTTGAATTACTGTTTGTAAGAAAATTGACAGTAACCTTAAGAGAAAGATATAATTAATTAAAAACATTGTTTAACTATAAAATAAATTTAAAACTAATCTAAATTATGTTATAAACTATTTTTCTCTTTAAAATTACAGATGAAAATTGTACTAAACTAAATGTTTATATTTAATCGAGGTGGAAAAAAAGAAGATTTTGATCATTATGGTGTATAAGCCGCCTAGTGCTCGCCTGGATGAGTTTATTGATGGTTTTGATGGGTTGTTCTGTTGTATTTCTTATACAGGTTTGTATTTTATATGTATGGGTGATTTTAACTATAAGCTTTTAAATCTTACTGCTGATAATTTGTATTTTTTTACTTATATGATTTCAAATGACCTCTACCCCTTAGCTTGTGTTCCAACCCATATATGAAGTGACTCTGCTACTCCGATTGATAATATTTTCGTTGGTTCTGCTTATTTGAATCATAGTTGCGCAGATGTGGTTGTGCATCCCGGTTCAGACCATCTCCCAGTTGTGACTCACTTAACTTGTCTTAAAAAAGTTTATACTAGGTCAAAGAAAATAATGGCGCCTGCGCTTAGAAAAGAAAACCTGAATAAATTTTCCGAGGGACTGAGCTATCTCAGCTGGGACACTGTGTTGGAAATAACTGATGATTCTTCCCTTGCTTACAATAAATTCATGTCTATTTTACAGCCAATTTATGACAAAACGTGTCCCTTACGAGCTGTCCAACCGAAGAAGGATGAACCACGAAAGCCATAGATAATTGACCAAATCAGAAGTAAGAGAAACAAAAAATATCTGCTATACAAACAAGCTTTTAATACTCAGGATGCGACTGATTTCTAGGAGTTCAGAAAGGCAAAAAATAGAATAAACTTTCTGCGACGCCACGCTGAAAAGAGGTGTTTTAGTGAAAAGTTCAGTGAGCACAAGGGTGATACTAAGGCAACGTGTCAAGTTATTAATGAATTCATGGGAAGAAAAAATTGCAGCCATTCTCCTTGTATTAACATTATTGGCACGTCTGTAAGTGACAAACTTGTTGTCGCCAGTCATTTCGGTCATTTTTATTTAAAAATAGGATCTTCAGTTCATAAGGGTCCTAGAAATGATTCAAAAAATTTTCTTTCAAATGAATTTGCGGATGAACGAGGGGAAGGATTGGAGTTTTGGTTTGAAAAACGTACAAGTGATGAGGTTATAAAAACTGTTAAGAATATTAAATCAAATCCTGCTGGGATTGATGGTGTAAATCTAAGGACACTTAAAGCTACAATGATGTATCTACTTCCTTCCTTGCTTCACATTATTAACATATCCCTGAAAACAGGCACCCAGTCCAGATGCCTTGAAACAAGCTAAAGTAATACCTCTGTTTAAAGGAGGGTTGAACTCTAATATGGGTAACTGGAGACCAATCCCAATATTACCGTTGTTCTTCAAGATACTTGAGAAAGTGGTCCACCAACGCCTTCATGGTCATCTTACGAAGCATAAGCTATTAAGTGAGACGCAGTTTGGTTTTCGGAGAGGCCACTCAACTAGTCATGCTGCTATTCACCTCGTTGATTTCGTAAATAATTCTCTAGAAAGGGGCGAAACTCCTCTAACAGTGTTCTTTGATTTTAAAAAAGCTTTCGATTTTGATTTTAATAAATTTTAGTATTTTATTGCGAAGATTGGAATGTACAGGCATAAAAGGATCATGCTTAAACTGGTTAGAAAATTATTTGAATGGTAGGTTTATTAATGTTGTGATTGATGGTGTCACTTTTGTCCCATTTCCTATGGCTTGTGG
The DNA here is from genome assembly GCF_049724085.1 of Artemia sp. Qi Xiang Cuo. NCBI lineage: Eukaryota > Metazoa > Arthropoda > Branchiopoda > Anostraca > Artemiidae > Artemia > Artemia sp. Qi Xiang Cuo. Next base: position 60,384,620 of record NC_142809.1, on the reverse strand, counting down.
AGTCCCACAGGGCTCGGTGCTTGGTCCTCTACTATATTTGGTATATGCTGATACGATCAGGTTTTATCTGCCAGGTTCTTGTCTCACCTCGTTTGCTGATGACACTGCATTAAAATTTTCTAGTCGGTGTTTACATAATTTGGTTTTAAAGAAGTTTTCATCTTTTTACTAGTTTAAGCTTACTCTCTATTAATATTGTAAAAACTAGTTTTATCTTATATTCAAGAGTAGGTGAGCCCCAGGACATTAATGAAAAAATTTTGTTTGCGAAGGAGCCACTGAAACAAGTGGACGAAACGCGATACCTTGGTTTCTACCTGAATTATAATCTTTCATGGAAACGACATAGTGATGTTGTTGCAACGAAAGTCGCACAAGGAGTTGGAGCAATTCGACATTTTAAGAATATTTTACCACCGCAAATTTTATTACTTTTATATAACGCTTTAGTAACTTTTATTCAAATTTCAAACTAGTACAAATTCTTCAGAACAAAGCTATACGACTTTTTGGTGGATACTTCAATGACAAAGTCACTGACTAAAAAAAATCAATGACACTGAGGCATGTTATAATAAACTTAAAGTGCTTGATGTCGGGCAACTTCGTGACTACCAAGTAGCAATATTCTCGTATCAGTGTTGGAATTGTATCAGTCCGAGGTATTTCATGGTTTTTACAGATAAAATAAATCACTTCTAGTTATAGTACCCGCAATGACGACAATCAGGTCACTGAATACAGAAGTGGAACTAGGGTAGGTTTTTCTGTCAGATATATAGGTCCTAAGGTTTGTAATTCTCTTCCAGTGAGCATTCGGGTGGAGGAGCACCTTGGTTTGTTTAAAAAATGAATAAAAGGTTTTCTTTGGGGTCTTGGTTCATCATGGCCGTATCCAGGGGGGGGGTACCCGGTTTTAATCCCCCCCCCCGCAATTTTTGACCGAGTCGAAAATTTGTCTAAAAAATACCTGTAAAGACAAAACCTTACCAGAAAAAAAATATGCTCCCACACTAAATCCTATTGCATTTTGTGGGTTAACGGTTCTGATCAGCTTACGCAATTAGGTAACCCTAGGTAACCCCATGTTCACCTGACCTTGCATAGTAAATTAGGGTTAATAATATGCGCTCTGATCAGCTTACGCAATTAGGTAAGCCCATGTTCACCTGACCTTGCATAGTAAATTAGGGTTAACAATATGCGCTCTGATCAGCTTACGCAATTAGGTAACCCCATGTTCACCTGACCTTGCATAGTAAATTAGGATTAATGGGCGCTCGAGGTATGGTATAAGAGAGTGCAAGATTGTCAGTTCAGTTCAGTTCAATTTCGGACTTGGCTAAGAGAAGAGCGATTTTTAACATGAAGAGGAAATGTGACATTACGTCGTTTTTCGCGCCCAAGCTGACCAGGTATGTTTCTGACAGCAGCGTTAGCGGGACGTCTGCGGAGCATTCATCTACACCTGTGGATCTGAAGGGCACTGGAGCCATCGTTGAAGCTTCTGAATCACGCACACTGGAACCAACCACGACGCAACACGCACTTGCACCAACCCAGTCTTTGTCGTTGTTTGTAAATGACATCGGTTGTTTTGTCAACAAATCATCCAGTCTCGATTCAAATTCTAAACTTCGTTTGCTGAAGAGCCCTTGGACTCCAGATGTCTCCTACATTTTTCCAGTATCCGAAAAACGGAAGCAGAAGTTTCAGTTAACTTGGCTCGCTTGTTTCAGTTGGTTCTAAAAAAAAAAAATGCACTTTCAAGTTACGAAGGTATGCTTGCTGGACGCGCCCTAGTACGTAAAGTGTGGAATAACGGTCTTAAGATCATGCGATGTTGCTCGCTGTTCGACACTTTCCATGGGACCACCTCGGGTAAACCCCCCTCCCCCCGAACAAAAATCCTGGATATGGCCCTGTGGTTCATAGATGTTTTTTTATGATTAGAGATTGGTAATACTTTTATTGTTTATTTATTATTATTAATTTCCATTTTTTGTTCATTTGTTAAGAGTTTTGTTTGTTAAGTGTTTGTTATATTGTGGTCGCCCAGTATCAAGTGCTTTTATGTCTTTCTTTGAGCAGCCACTTGGATTAATGTTATGTGTTATATAATTTTGTAATAAAAAGAATTGAATTGAATAATAAACTCTTAAAAAGAGTCACTGTGCAAAGAGAAAATAACCCATTTAGATTTTAAAGGATAGTCAATTGTAATTATTTAGATTTAAACAATTTACGTATAAGAAATATAATTATGCCTGTATGAATCCCTATGGGGAATAAGTTGATGATACTTTACTGAATTTAATTAGGATGAAGTGAAAAAAATTAAAAGCTATATATTTCTGGAACAAGCAAACTCTTGAAATATTAAAACAAAGAAACTAGAACTTACTAAAAAGTGAAAGAAAAAGAATAAATTAAGAATTGAATTAAGATAAGAAGTGCGTTAATAAGTTGCTCCCTGACAGTTTGTTATTTGTGCTTGAATCAGAACACAAGCGGTAGCCCTCCTTGCCGTCCAACATTTTTGTCTTTGTCAGGGTCTTTCTCATGTCATGTCATGGTGGTCTTTGTCTTTGTCAAACAGTTCGTGCTAACGAACTGTAAGTAAGGAGCGACCCGGCTCAATGGTAACTGAAACTCTAAAAAACGGAATTTTGATAGCAATAGATACATCAAAAGAATCATATTTTAATTCTGATTTCAAATATATAAGTTTCATCAAGTTTAGTCCGACCTATCAAAAGTTACGAGTCTGAGAAAATTTGCCTGATTTTTGAAAAAAAGAGGAAAGACCCCCTAAAAGTTATAGAACCTAAATGAAATTCACACCATCAGATTCAGCGTATCAGAGAACCCTACTGTAGAGGTTTCAAGCTCCTATCTACAAAAATGTGGAATTTTCCATTTTTTGCCAGAAGAAAGATCACGGATGCGTGTTTATTTTTTTTTTCCCATGGGTAATCGTATTAACCCAGTGGTTCTAGAATATCGTAAGAGGCCTCATTTTAACGAAAATTAAAATTTCTAGTGTCCTTTTTAAGTGACCAAAAAATGGAGGGCAACTTGGCCCCCTCCCACGCTCATTTTTTTCCCAAAGTCACCCAATCAAAATTTTGAGATAGCCATTTTGTTCAGCATAGTCGAAAATCTTATAACTATGTCTTTTAGGATGACTTAATCCCCCGGAGTTCCCAGGGGAAGGACTGCAAGTTATGAACTTTACCCATTGCTTACATATTGTATTGATTATTGGGAAGTATACAGGCATTTTCAGGAAGGGTTTTTTTTCTGGTGGGGGGGGGATGGAGGAGGGGGGTACTTGGGAAAATCTTTCCGTGGAGGATGTTTCTTTGGGGTAAGGGACATTTCTATGAAGGCGGCACCGGATTTCCAAGCATTATTTAAAAAACGATCGAAATTAAATTAAAAAAAAAACAAGTTTTTTCAACTGAAAGTAAGAAGCAACATTAGAACTTAAAACAAACAGAAATTATTACGTATAGGACGGGGTTCTCCTCCAAGTCAATACCTCGCTCTTTACGCTACAGTTTTTTTTAGTGCTTCCAAAAGAGCTATATATTCTAAATAAACGGCCTTTGTGATTCAGGGGTTTGTGAATTAAATTTTTTTTTTACTTTTAACGTAAAGAGCATTGTATTGACTAAGGGGAGAACTCCCTCATATACGTAATAACATATACGTAATAAAAAAAAAAAAAAAAAAAACAAGCGATAAAGCTCAATAGTAATCGAAACTTTTAAAAACGGAATTTTGATGTCAATAAATGCATCAAAAGAATGGGCTTATAATGTTGATTCTAAATATATAAATTTTATTAACTATAGTATTACTCATCAAAGGCTACGAGCCTGAGAAAATTTACCTGATTTTTTAAAGAGGGGGGAAACATCCCCTACAAGTGAAAGAATTTTAATGAAAATCACACCGTCCAATTCAGCGTATCAGAAAACCCTATTACATAGGTTTCAAGCTCATATCTGCAAAAATCTGCAACTTTGTATTTTTTGCCAGAAGAAAAATATACCAATATAGAAGTTCGTTAGTAGAGGAGGGGGTACCAGCCCCACGAGTCACCCCTGCTGCCACCTACAACTTTTTTTAACACCATATATTGACACGAGAACCACGTGGTTTATGGTTTTTGTCAGTGAGAATTTGAAAAACAGGAATTTTGTCACATTTCTTTATGTTTTCTTGGATGGTTATGTGTGTGGGTCGATTTATTTGATGTTTTTCATTGATGTTTAATTGTTTTTGTCATTAAGAATTTGAAAAACAGTAACTTTGTCACATTTATGGATGTCAACAGCAATTCTTGTATGTTATTATGGTTTTGTCAGTGAGAATTTGAAAAACAGGAACTTTCTCACATTTTTGTATGTTTTTATGGTTTTTGTCAGTGAGAATTTGAAAAACAGGAACTTTCTCACTTGGAAAACCATAAACCACGTGGTCCTGTCACGAGTCAGAACACCTGTGCTGCCGACCTCAATTCACCTATCGTGAATCAATAATTCCCCTTAGAAACAACAAATTAATTTCCCTTTCTTGACAGATCAATCAATCAATGACATCATCTGTCAGACTTTAAAAATTTTCGTCTAGAAACATTTCTCCAGGAATAGATCCAAGTCATTAATGTCTTTGCCTCGGGAACAGTTCTACTGGTCGAACTCCAAAGGATATTAATAACCAAAGGCTATGGAAACAATTAGGCAAGAAACATCTTAGCGATGAATTGTTTTAACGCGCGAAAAGGTTTCATATTAATTTGAAATGCGTTAGCGCAGAGATGCCAATAACAAAGGAACACGCTGAATTTACGTTTAAGGATTATTTGGGCGAAACCGTTTTAGACAGGTTATGGAACTAATTCGGCGAAACAGATAGAGACATTTTAAAAGAAGATTTTTGAAGAGATTTTAGAAGAGAATTTGAGTGTGGTCGTTATAATACACAAGTTTCATTTGAACAGTGTTGTGAAGTCCTCTAACCCAACCCCAAAGGGTTCCAATCCTCCTACCCCAACCCCGAAGGAAGCCCCCGTTCCTCAAAGCCCCCCAAACTCCCAAAGGCCCTCCACCGGTCTCCAAATGTCCCCCAGGCCCCCAACTGCCCCCCGGACACTCAAAGGTCCCCCAAGCTCCCAAAGGGCCACCGGCACCCCAAAGGCCCACCCCAGACCCTCAACGGCTATCCCCGGGCCCCCCAAAGGACCATCGAGTTCCCAAAAGACCAACAGGGTCCCAAAGGCCCTCCACCGGTCCCCAAATGTCCCCCAGGCTCCCAACTGGCCCCCCGGACCCCCAAAGGCCCTCCCCCGACCCCCAAAGGTCCACCGGGCTCCCAAAGGACCAATCGGTCCTCAAGTGCCCCCCAGACCCCCAAAGGCCCAGCCAGACCCCCAAATGCCATCCCCGGACCCCCAAAGCCCATCCCCCGGTCCCCAAAGGCCCATCGAGCTCCCAAAGGACCAACGGGGTCCCAAAGGCCATCCACCGGTCCCCAAATGTCCCCCAGACACCCAAAGGCCCTCCCTGTACCCCAAAGGCCCTCCCTGTGCCCCAAAGGCCATCCCCCGGCCCCCTCCTCCTCCTCCCACCTCCTCCTCCTCCTCCCTCCTCCTCCTCCTCCCTCCTCCTCCTCCCACCTCCTCCTCCTCCTCCTCCCACCTCCTCCTCCTCCTCCTCCTCCTCCTCCTCTCCCCCTCCCATTCCCTCCCCATTTTTTATACTTTTTTTGTGCATTGAGACACAGAACGACCCCCTCCCCCCGGCCCCTCCCCCTCCAAAGGTCTGATTTTTTCAAAGTTCATTTTGAATTTCTTTCATTGAAATGCAAGAGTTGGAATATTTCAGTAGTGTTTGGTTGTGGTTTACCTTGTCACAGTTACATTTTCTTGATTTTTCAAAGTTCATTTTGAATTTCTTTCGTTGAAATGCAAGAGTTGGAATATTTCACTAGTGTGATGATGTTGTTTACACTGTCACAGTTACATTCCATGAATTTTTCAAAGTTCATTTTGAATTTCTTTCGATGAAATTCAAGAGTTGGAATATTTCAGTAGTGTTTTATTGCGGTTTACCCTATGACAGTTACAGTCCCTTAATTTTTGATAGTCCATTTTGAATTTCTGTCGTTGAAATGCGACAGTTGGAATATTTCAGTAGTGTTTGGTTGCGGTTTACCTTGTCACAGTTAAATTTCATTGTTTTTTCTTAGTTCTTTTTGTATTTGTTTCGTTGAAATGCAAGAGTTGGTATATTTCAGTAGTGTTTTGTTGTGGTTTACCTTGTCACAGTTACATTTTCTTGATTTTTCAAAGTTCATTTTGAATTTCTTTCGTTGAAATGCAAGAGTTGGAATATTTCAGTAGTGTGTTATTGTAGTTTACCCTGTCGCAGTTACATTCCCTTAATTTTTCAAAGTTCATTTTGAATTTCTTTCGTTGAAATGCAAGAGTTGGAATATTTCACTAGTGTTTGGTTGTGGTTTACCATGTCACAGTTACATTTTCTTGATTTTTCAAAGTTCCTTTCGAATTTCTTTCGTTGAAATGCAAGAGTTGGAATATTTCAGTAGTGTTTGGTTGCGGTTTACCTTGTCACAGTTACATTTTCTTGATTTTTCAAAGTTCATTTTGAATGTCTTTCATTGAAATGCAAGAGTTGGAATATTTCATTATTGTTTGGTCTTGGTTTACCTTGTCACAGTTACATTTTCTTTATTTTTCAAAGTTCATTTTGAATTTCTTTCGTTGAAATGCAAGAGTTGGAATATTTCAGTAGTGTGTTATTGTAGTTTACCCTGTCACAGTTACATTCTATTTATTTTTCAAAGTTCATTTTGAATTTCTTTCGTTGAAATGCAAGAGTTGGAATATTTCACTAGTGTTTGGTTGTGGTTTACCTTGTCACAGTTACATTCCCTTAATTTTTCAAAGTTCATTTTGAATTTCTTTCGTTGAAATGCAAGAGTTGGAATATTTTAATAGTGTTTGGTTGTGGTTTACCTTGTCACAGTTACATTTTCCTGATTTTTCAAAGTTTATTTTGAATTTCATTCATTGAAATGCAAGAGTTGGAATATTTCAGTAGTGTTTGGTTGTGGTTTACCTTGTCACAGTTACATTATCTTGATTATTCAAAGTTCAATTTGAATTTCTTTCATTGAAAAGCAAGATCTGGAATATTTGAGTAGTGTTTGATTGTGGTTTACCATGTCACAGTTACATTTTCTTGATTTTTCAAAGTTCATTTTGGATTTCTTTCGTTGAAATGCAAGAGTTGGAATATTTCAGTAGTGTCTGGTTATGGTTTACCTTGTCACAGTTACATTTTCTTGATTTTTCAAAGTTCATTTTGAATTTCTTTCATTGAAATGCAAGAGTTGGAATATTTCAGAAGTGTTTGGGTGTGGTTTCCATTGTCACAGTTACATTTTCATGATTTTTCAAAGTTCATTTTGAATTTCTTTCGTTGAAATGCAAGAGTTGGAATATTTCAGTAGTGTGTTATTGTAGTTTACCCTGTCACAGTTACAGTTTCTTGATTTTTCAAAGTTCATTTTGAATTTCTTTCGTTGAAATGTAAGAGTTGGAATATTTCAATAGTGTTTGGTTGTGGTTTACCTTGTCACAGTTACATTTTCCTGATTTTTCAAAGTTGATTTTGAATTTCTTTCGTTGAAATGCAAGAGTTGGAATATTTCAGTAGTGTATGGTTGTGGTTTACCATGTCAAAGTTACATTTTCTTGATTTTTCAAAGTTCATTTTGAATTTCTTTCATTGAAATGCAAGAGTTTGAATATTTCAGTAGTGTTTGGTTGTGGTTTACCTTGTCACAGTTAAATTTTCTTGATTTTTGAAAGTTCATTTTGAATTTCTTTCTTTGAAATGCAAGAGTTGGAATATTTCAGTAGTGTTTGGCTGTGGTTTACCTTGTCACAGTTACATTTTCTTGATTTTTCAAAGTTCATTTTGAATTTCTTTCGTTGAAATGCAAGAGTTGGAATATTTCAGTAGTGTTTGGTTGCGGTTTACCTTGTCACAGTTACATTTTCTTGATTCTTCAAAGTTATTTTTGATTTTCTTTCTTTGATATGCAAGAGTTGGACTATTTCTGTAGTGTTTGGTCGTGGTTTACCTTGTCACAGTTACATTTTCTTGATTTTTCAAAGTTAATTTTGAATTTCTTTCGTTGAAATGCAAGAGTTGGAATATTTCAGTAGTGTGTTATTGTAGTTTACCCTGTCACAGTTACATTCCCTTAATTTTTCAAAGTTCATTTTGAATTTCTTTCGTTGAAATGCAAGAGTTGGAATATTTCACTAGTGTTTGTTTGTGGTTTACCATGTCACAGTTACATTTTCTTGATTTTTCAAAGTTCATTTTGAATTTCTTTCTTTGAAATGCAAGAGTTGGAATATTTCAGTAGTGTTTGTTTGCGGTTTACCTTGTCACAGTTACATCTTCTTGATTTTTCAAAGTTCATTTTTAATTTCTTTCATTGAAATGCAATATTTGGAATATTTCAGTATTGTTTGGTCGTGGTTTACCTTCTCACAGTTACATTTTCTTGATTTTTCAAAGTTCATTTTGAATTTCTTTCGTTGAAATGCAAGAGTTGGAATATTTCAGTAGTGTGTTATTGTAGTTTACCCTGTCACAGTTACATTCACTTAATTTTTCAAAGTTCATTTTGAATTTCTTTAGTTGAAATGCAAGAGTTGGAATATTTCACTAGTGTTTGGTTGTGGTTTACCTTGTCACAGTTACATTCCCTTAATTTTTCAAAGTTCATTTTGAATTTCTTTCGTTGAAATGTAAGAGTTGGAATATTTCAATAGTGTTTGGTTTTGGTTTACCTTGTCACAGTTACATTTTCCTGATTTTTCAAAGTTTATTTTGAATTTCTTTCATTGAAATGCAAGAGTTGAAATATTTCAGTAGTGTTTGGTTGTTGTTTACCTTGTCACAGTTACATTTTCTTGATTTTTCAAAGTTCAATTTGAATTTCTTTCGTTGAAAAGCAAGAGTTGGAATATTTAAGTTGTGTTTGCTGGTGTGATACCTTGTCACTTTTACATTTTCTTTATTTTTCAATTTTCTTTTTAATTTCTTTAGTTGAAATGCAATAGTTGGAATATTTCAGTAGTGTTTGGTTCTGATTTACCTTGTCAAAGATACATTTTCTTGATATTTCAAATCTCATTTTGAATTTCTATCATTGAAATGCAAGAGTTGGAATATTTCAGAAGTGTTTGTGTGTGGTTTACAATATCAAAGTTACAGTTTATTGATTTTTAACAGTTAATTTTGAATTTATTTAGTTGAAATACAAGAGTTGGAATATTTCAGTAGTGTGTTATGGTAGTTTACACTGTCACAGTTACATTTTCTTGATTTTTCAAAGTTCATTTTGAATTTCTTTCGCTGAAATGTAAGAGTTGGAATATTTCAATAGTGTTTGGTTGTGGTTTACCTTGTCACAGTTACATTTTCCTGATTTTTCAATGTTGATTTTGAATTTCTTTCATTGAAATGCAAGAGTTGGAATATTTCAGTAGTGTATGGTTGTGGTTTACAATGTCAAAGTTACATTTTATTGATTTTTAAAAGTTCATTTTGAATTTCTTTCATTGAAATGCAAGAGTTGGAATATTTCAGTAGTGTTTGGCTGTGGTTTACCTTGTCACAGTTAAATTTTCTTGATTTTTCAAAGTTCATTTTGAATTTCTTTCGTTGAAATGCAAGACTTGGAATATTTCAGTAGTGTTTGGCTGTGGTTTACCTTGTCACAGTTACATTTTCTTGATTTTTCAAAGTTCATTTTGAATTTCTTTCGATGAAATGCAAGAGTTGGAATATTTCAGTAGTGTTTGGTTGCGGTTTACCTTGTCACAGTTACATTTTCTTGATTCTTCAAAGTTCTTTTTGAATTTCATTCGTTAAAATGCAAGAGTTGGAATATTTCAGTAGTGTTTGGTTGTGGTTTACCTTGTCATAGCTACATTTTCATGATTTTTCAAAGTTCATTTTGAATTTCTTTCGTTGAAATGCAAGAGTTGAAATATTTCAGCAGTGTTTGGTTGTGGTTTACCTTGTCACAGTTACATTTTCTTGATTCTTCAAAGTTCATTTTGAATTTCTTTCGTTGAAATGCAAGAGTTGGAATATTTCAGTAGCGTTTGGTCGTGGTTTACCTTATCATAGTTACATTTTCTTTATTTTTAAAAGTTCATTTGAATTTCTTTCGTTGAAATGCAAGAGATGGAATATTTCAGTAGCGTTTGGTTGTGGTTTAACTTGTCACAGCTACATTTTCTTGATTTTTCAAAGTTCATTTTGAATTTCTTTCGTCGAAATGCAAGAGTTGGAATATTTCAGAAGTGTTTGGTCGTGATTTACCTTGTCACAGTTACATTTTCTTGATTTTTCAAAGTTCATTTTGAATTTCTTTCGTTGAAATGCAAGAGTTGGAATATTTCAGTAGTGTTTGGTTGTGGTTTAACTTGTCAAAGTTACATTTTCTTTATTTTTCAAAGTTCATTTTGAATTTCTTTCGTTGAAATGCAAGAGTTGGAATATTTCAGTAGTGTTTGCTTGTGGTTTACCTTGTCACAGTTACATTTTATTTATTTTTAAAAGTTCATTTTGAATTTCTTTCGTTGAAAAGCAAGAGTTGGAATATTTCAGTAGTGTTTACTTGTGGTTTACCTTGTCACAGTTAAATTTTCTTGATTTTTCAAAGTTCATTTTGAATTTCTTTCGTTGAAATGCAAGGTTAAGTTAGGTTAGGCTAGGTTAGCCTACGTTAGCGCGCGGACGTAGGCTAACCTAGCCTAACCTAACTTAACCTAACCTAATCTAACCTAACCTGACCTAATCATACACCTAACTTTTCGCATGTCTCTCACCTAACCTAAGCTAACCTAAGTGAAGCGTACGTAGGCTAACCTAACCTAGTCTAATCTAACCTAACTTAATCTAGTCTAACCTAACCATACTCACCGGAAAAGGTTAGGTTAACTTATCATGAGCACTCATGATAAGCACATGTGTGTACATGTGTAGACATGTGTGTACATGTGACCAGGTAAACCACAACCGTACACTAGTGAAATATTCCAACTCTTGCATTTCAAAGAAAGAAATTCAAAATGAACTTTGAAAAATCAAGAAAATGTAAATGTGAAAATGTAAACCATAACCAAACACTACTGAAATAGTCCAACTCTTTCATTTCAAAGAAATAAATTCAAAATGAAGTTTGAAAAATCTAGAAAATGTAACTGTGACATGGTAAACGAGAACCAAAAGCTAATGAAATATTAAATCTATTTAATAAAAACTAAATAAAATCAACATGAAATTTTATAATCTAGAAAATGTAACCGTGACAAGGTAAAACATAAACAAACACTACTGAAATATTAAAAATCATGAACTTCAACAAAAGAAAATAAAATTTAAATATGAAAAAACATGAAAATGTACATTTGACAAGGTAAAACAAAACCAAACACTACTGAAATATTCCATCTCTTGCTTTTCAACGAAAGAAATTCAAATCAGCTTTGAAAAATCAAGAAAATGTAAGTTTGACAAGGTAAACCATAACCAAACACTACTGAAATAGTTCAACTCTTTCATTTCAACGAACTAAATTCAAACTGAGCTTTGAAAAAAAAATGAAAAGTAATATAGACAAGGTAAACTAAAACCAAACACTGGTGATATATTTCTAGTCTTTCATTTCATCTAAAGAAATTCAAAATGAACTTTGAAAAATCAAGAAAATTTAACTGTGACAAGGTAAATCACGACCAAACACTTCTGAAATAATCCAACTCTTGCATTTCAAATAAAGAAATTCAAAATGAACTTTGAAAAATCAAGATAATGTAACTGTGACAATGTAAACCATAACCAGACACTTCTGAAATAATACAACTCGTGCATTTCAAAGAAATAAATTCAAAATGAACTTTGAAAAAATCAATAAAATTTAACTGTGACAAGGAAAACCATAACCATACACTACTGAAATATTCCAACTCTTGCATTTCAAATAAAGAAATTAAAATTAACATTTAAAAAATCAAGAAAATGTAATTGTGCAAATGTAAACCATAAGCATACACTACTGAAATAGTTAAACTCTTGCATTTCATTTAAAGAAATTCAAAATGAACTATGAAAAATCAAGAATATATAACTTTGACAGAGTAAACCACAACTAAACACTAGTGAAATATTCCAGCTCTTGCTTTTCGACGAAAGAAATTCAAATTGAACTTTGAAAAATCAAGAAAATGTAACTTTGACAAGTTAAACCAAAACCACAAACTACTGAAATATTCCAACTCTTGCATTTCAACAAAAGAAATTAAAAATGAACTTTGAAAAATCAATAAAATCTAACTTTTACAACTAAAACCACAATCAAACACTACTGAAATATTCCAACTCTTGCATTTCGAAGAAATAAATTCAAAATAAACTTTGAAAAATCAAGAAAATGTAACTGTGACAAGTTAAACCACAACCAAACGCTACTGAAATATTCCATCTCTTGCATTTCAACGAAAGAAATTCACAATGAACTTTGAAAAATCAAGAAAATGTAACTATGATAAGGTAAACCACGACCAAACACTACTGAAATATTCCAACTCTTGCATTTCAACGAAAGAAATTCAAAATGAACTTTGAAGAATCAAGAAAATGTAACTGTGACAAGGTAAACCACAACCAAACACTGCTGAAATATTACAACTCTTGCATTTCAACGAAAGAAATTCAAAATGAACTTTGAAAAATTATGAAAATGTATCTATGACAAGGTAAACCACAACCAAACACTACTGAAATATTCCAACTCTTGCATTTCAACGAATGAAATTCAAAATGAACTTTGAATAATCAAGAAAATGTAACTGTGACACGGTAAACCACACCCAAACACTACTGAAATATTCCAACTCGTGCATGTCAACGAAAGAAATTCAAAATGAACTTTGAAAAATCAATAAAATGTAACTGTGACAAGGTAAACCACAGCCAAACACTACTGAAATATTACAACTCTTGCATTTCAACGAAAGAAATTCAAAATGAACTTTCAAAAATCAAGAAAATGTAACTGTGACATGGTAAACCACAGCCAAACACTACTGAAATATTCCAACTCTTGCATTTCAATGAAAGAAATTCAAAATGAACTTTGAAAAATCAAGAAAATGTAACTGTGACAAGGTAAACTACAACCATACACTACTGAAATATTCCAACTCTTGCATTTCAATGAAAGAAATTCAAAATAAACTTTGAAAAATCACGAAAATGTAACTGTGACAAGGTAAACCACAACCAAACACTATTGAAATATTCCAACTCTTACATTTCAGTGAAAGAAATTCAAAATGAACTTTGAAAAATCAAGAAAATGTAACTGTGACAGTGTAAACAACAATAACATACTACTGAAATATTCCAACTCTTGTATTTCAATGAAAGAAATTCAAAAGGAAATTTGAAAAATTAAGAAAATGTAACTGTGACAATGGAAACCACACACAAACACTTCTGAAATAATCCAACTCTTGCATTTCAACGAAAGAAATTCAAAATGAACTTTGAAAAATCAAGAAAATGTAACTGTGACAAGGTAAACCATAACCAGACACTACTGAAATATTCCAACTCTTGCATTTCAACGAAAGAAATTCAAAATAAAATTGGAAAATCAAGAAAATGTAACTGTGACAATGTAAACCACAATCAAACACTACTCAAATATTCCAGATCTTGCTTTTCAATGAAAGAAATTCAAATTGAACATTGAAAAATCAAGATAATGTAACTGTGACAATGTAAACCACAACCAAACACTGCTGAAATATTCCAACTCTTGCATTTCAATGAATGAAATTCAAAATAAACTTTGAAAAATCAGGAAAATGTAACTGTGACAAGGTAAACCACAACCAAACACTATTAAAATATTCCAACTCTTACATTTCAACGAAAGAAATTCAAAATCAACTTTGAAAAATTAAGTGAATGTAACTGTGACAAGATAAACCACAACCAAACACTAGTGAAATATTCCAACTCTTGCATTTCAACGAAAGAAATTCAAAATGAACTTTTAAAAATTAAGTGAATGTAACTGTGACAGTGTAAACTACAATAACACACTACTGAAATATTCCAACTCTTGCATTTAAACGAATGAAATTCAAACTGAACTTTGAAAAATCACGAAAATGTAACTGCGACAAGGTAAACCACAACAAAACACTACTGAAATATTCCAACTCTTGCATTTCAATGAAAGAAATTCAAAATGAACTATCAAAAATCAAGAAGATGTAACTGTGACAAGGTAAACCTCAACCAAACACTACTGAAATATTCCAACTCTTGCATTTCAACGAAAGAAATTCGAAATGAACTTTGAAAAATCAAGAAAATGTAACTGTGACATGGTAAACCACAACCAAACACTAGTGAAATATTCCAACTCTTGTATTTCAACGAAAGAAATTCAAAATGAACATTGAAAAATCAATGGAATGTAACTGTGACATGGTAAACTACAACAACGCACTACTGAAATATTCCAACTATTGCATTTCAATGAAAGAAATTCAAACTGAACTTTGAAAAATCAAGAAATTGTAACTGCGACATAGTAAACCACTACCAAACACTACTGAAATATTCCAACTCTTGCATTTCAATCAAAGAAATTCAGAATGAACTTTGAAAAATCAAGAAAATGTAACTGTGACATGGTAAACCGCAGCTAAACACTACTGAAATATTCCAACTCTTGCATTTCAACGAAAGAAATTTAAAATGGACTTTGAAAAATTAAGGAAATGTAACTGTGACAGGGTAAACCGCAACCAAACACTACTGAAATATTCCAACTCTTGCATTTCAACGAAAGAAATTCAAAATGGACTAACAAAAATCAAGGCAATGTAACTGTGACAGGGTAAACTACAACATCACACTACTGAAATATTCCAACTCTTGCATTTCAACGAAAGAAATTCAAAATGAACTTTGAAAAATCAAGAAAATGTAACTGTGACAAGGTAAACCACAACCAAACACTACTGAAATATTCCAACTCTTGCATTTCAATGAAAGAAATTCAAAATGAACTTTGAAAAAATCAGACCTTTGGAGGGGGAGGGGCCGGGGGAGGGGGTCGTTCTGTGTCTCAATGCACAAAAAAAGTATAAAAAATGGGGAGGGAATGGGAGGGGGAGAGGAGGAGGAGGAGGAGGAGGTGGGAGGTGGGAGGAGGAGGAGGAGGAGGTGGGAGGAGGAGGAGGAGGAGGAGGAGGAGGAGGTGGGAGGAGGAGGAGGAGGAGGTGGGAGGAGGAGGAGGAGGGGGCCGGGGGATGGCCTTTGGGGCACAGGGAGGGCCTTTGGGGTACAGGGAGGGCCTTTGGGTGTCTGGGGGACATTTGGGGACCGGTGGATGGCCTTTGGGACCCCGTTGGTCCTTTGGGAGCTCGATGGGCCTTTGGGGACCGGGGGATGGGCTTTGGGGGTCCGGGGATGGCATTTGGGGGTCTGGGTGGACCTTTGGGGGTCTGGGGGGCACTTGAGGACCGATTGGTCCTTTGGGAGCCCGGTGGACCTTTGGGGGTCGGGGGGGGGCCTTTGGGGGTCCGGGGGGCCAGTTGGGAGCCTGGGGGACATTTGGGGCCCGGTGGCGGGCCTTTGGGACCCTGTTGGTCTTTTGGGACCTCGATGGTCCTTTGGGGGGCCCGGGGATGGCCGTTGAGGGTCTGGGGTGGGCCTTTGGGGCGCCGGTGGCCCTTTGGGAGCTTGGGGGACCTTTGAGTGTCCGGGGGGCAGTTGGGGGCCTGGGGGACATTTGGAGACCGGTGGAGGGCCTTTGGGAGTTTGGGGGGCTTTGAGGACCGGGGGCTTCCTTCGGAGTTGGGGTAGGAGGATTGGAACCCTTTGGGGTTGGGTTAGAGGACCTCACAACACTGTTCAAATGAAGCTTGTGTATTATAACGACCACACTTAAATTCTCTTCTAAAATCTCTTCAAAAATCTTCTTTTAAAATGTCTCTATCTGTTTCGCCGAAATAGTTCCATAACCTGTCTAAAACGGTTTCGCCCAAATAATCCCTAAACGTAAATTCAGCGTGTTCCTTTGTTATTGGCATCTCTGCGCTAACGCATTTCAAATTAATATGAAACCTTTTCGCGCGCTAAAACAATTCATCGCTAAGATGTTTCTTGCCTAATTGTTTCCATAGCCTTTGGTTATTAATATCCTTTGGAGTTCGACCAGTAGAACTGTTCCCGAGGCAAAGACATTAATGACTTGGATCTATTCCTGGAGAAATGTTTCTAGACGAAAATTTTTAAAGTCTGACAGATGATGTCATTGATTGATTGATCTGTCAAGAAAGGGAAATTAATTTGTTGTTTCTAAGGGGAATTATTGATTCACGATAGGTGAATTGAGGTCGACAGCACAGGTGTTCTGACTCGTGACAGGACCACGTGGTTTATGGTTTTCCAAGTGAGAAAGTTCCTGTTTTTCAAATTCTCACTGACAAAAACCATAAAAACATACAAAAATGTGAGAAAGTTCCTGTTTTTCAAATTCTCACTGACAAAAACCATAAAAACAGACATGAATTGCTGTTGACATCCATAAATGTGACAAAATTCATGTTTTTCAAATTCTCACTGACAAAAACCATTAAACATCCATGAAAAACATCAAATAAATCGACCCACATACATAACCATCCATGAAAACATACATAAATGTGACAAAATTCCTGTTTTTCAAATTCTCACTGACAAAAACCATAAACCACGTGGTTCTCGTGTCAATATATGGTGTTAAAAAAAGTTGTAGGTGGCAGCAGGGGTGACTCGTGGGGCTGGTACCCCCTCCTCTACTTTCGGTACGAAAGTTAATTTGTAAATTACGTCAGAACCGAATTTAGAGACATCCAATTAGCAAAAGAAAATGAAATTTTGTATGAAAATTTTGTTTAATTATCCAATGAAGGTGAGCCAAAATAAAAGCTGCATTAACTAAAAAACAATAAGAAATTAAATAAAAAAAACAAGTTCTTTAAACTGAAAATAAGGAGCTACATTAAAACTTAAAACGAACAGAAATTATTCCCTATATGAAAGGGTCTGTCCCCCCCTCAACGCCTCGATATTTACGCTAAATTTTGACTCTTTAACAAAAATTTATTTTTTAAAACAAAAAAAACCTTTCGCGTAAAGAGCGAGGCGTTGCGGCGGGGACAGCCCCTTTCATATACGGAATAATTTTTGTTCGTTTTAAGTTTTAATATAGCTCCTTACTTTTAGTTTAAAAAACTAGTTTTTTTTTATTTAATTTCAGAAATAAAATCAGCTATTTACTTTGCTATTCTTGTCAACGAGACAAAAGATGTCAAACAGTTCGTGGTAACGAACTGTAAGTAAGGAGCGACCCTGCTCAATGGTAACCGAAACTCTAGAAAACGGTATTTGACACAAATAGATACATCAAAAGAATTATATTTTAATCCTGATTTCAAATATACAAGTTTCATCAAGTTTAGTCTTACTCATCGAAAGTTACGCGCCTGAGAAAATTTGGCTGATTTTCGAAAAAAGGGGGAAAGACCTCCTAAAAGTTATAGAACCTTAATGAAAATCAAATTATCATATTCAGCGTATCAGAGAACCCTACTGTCGAGGTTTCAAGCTCCTATCTATAAAAATGTGGAATTTTGCATTTTTTGCCAGAAGAAAGATCATGGGTGCGTGTTTATTTGTTTTTGTTTTTTTTCCCCAGGGGTGATCGTATCGACCCAGTGGTCCTAGAATATCTTAGGAGGGCTTATTGGAATTGAAATTAAAAGTTCTAGTGCCCTTTTTAAGTAACCAAAAAAAAATGGAGGGCAACTAGGCCTCCTCCCACAATCATTTTTTTCCCAAAGTCACCCGATCAAAATTTTGAGATAGCCATTTTGTTCAACATGTTCGAAAATATTATAATTATGTCTTTTAGGATTACTTAATACCCCGAAGCCCCTGCGGGAAGGGCTGTAAGTTATGAACTTTGCCCAATGTTAACATATAGTATTGGTTATTGGGAAGTATAGAGACGTTTTAACGGGAGATTTTTTCTGGTAGTGGGGGGGGGGGTGGTCGGGGGTTATGTGGGAGGTTCTATCCATGAAAGAAGTTTTCATGGGGGAAGGGACATTGCTATGAAGGGGACGCCGGACTTCCCAGCACTATTTAAAAAAAAGATCAGAAATTAAATATAAAAAAACAAGTTTTTCAACTACAACAGCAGCAACATAAAAACTTTAAACGAACAGAAAATATTACACATATGATTGGGTTCACCCCGTAGTCTATACCTCACTCTTTAAGCCAAAGATTTTTTAGTACTTTCATAAGAGCTATTTATTCTAATTAACGGCCTTTGTGTTTAAGCGGTCATTTTTAAAGAATTGGAACAAAATTCGAACTGTAGCTTAAAGAGCAAGGTATTGACTAGGGGGCGAACCCCCTAATATACGTATAAAAATATATGAATATAGAAGTTCGTTATGTAAGTTAATTCGTAAGTTACGTATACTTATTACTAATAAAAACGTTCGTAAATAAAATTAAACAAGTGTCGAGAAAGCCATTGAACCAAATAAAAGTAAATTAATATGCAATTTTTTTTTAATTATTCATGTACGGTGAGCAACGATCAAAACCTGCATTTATTCAAAAACGTTCAAAAATTAAATTAAAAAACAAGTTTTTTTAACTAAAAGTAAGGAACGACTTTGAAACTTAAAATGAATAGAAATTATTCCGTATATGAAAGGGAATGTCCCCTCCTGATCCCCTCACTCTTTACGCTAAAGTTTGACTTTCTCACAACTCTATTTTTTTATAGAATAAAAAACTTAAGCGTAAAGAGCGAGGCGCTAAGGAGGGGACAGCCCCTTTCATATAAGGAATAATTTCTGTTCGTTTTAAGTTTTAACGTCGTTCCTTACTTTCAGTTAAAAAAAACTTGTTTTTTTATTTAATTGCATACCTAGGTATGCGAATTCACCAACTATTTCTATGGAAGAACCGTCAAGTACGGCAGAGGTTTCCTCGGGAAAGACGCGTTTTCAAGACTTTAGTCTTCGATGACCTGATCTTCATGACGTCAACTAGCTTAATTAGCAAGGACTGGGCCTTTCAAATCCTTAACAGAGAGATGAAAGAATCCAAACAATCCAGACCACATCACCTACCTTGGCGTGCTACACACCTACTATATTTGTACCGTCGCACACTCACCTTCCCTTCTTGGTAATATTATTATGTTGCTCGGATATGGCACGTTTTTGGAAGATGTTTTAGAATTCGGATAGGTCCGAACTTTGTTCTCATAGACCCTTAAATATTATGCTATGAGAAAGCGTGATGTCGCTTATTCCGTTAATTCTAAATACCTGTAAGCTAAGTCATTGTTGGTCATTAGTATTGACTAAAAAATGTATTTTTTGGAAAGTTGTTAAAAAGTAAAAAAAGCAATTAGACTCTCTTAATTTTCCTTGGGTTTTTTCCTGGTGTGATCAGTGTTTTCAGTTTGCCAAGAAAAGGTTAAGATAGTGATGAGACCCCAGGTTCATCAAGATAAGGCAAGTGAAAACCTGGGCCTAACTTTAAGGAAGTTGTCTTTGTAATGTAATAATAAAAGAAAGTGTCTTTTTTACAATAAAAAGAAAAAAAAAATCAAATACAGAGACACATAGACCACTAAGCATTTATCTCAGATAAAAATACGACTAACGTTATGGTTTGGATCTAGGGACACAAAGGCATGTTTTGTTAAATTAACACCAAGCAATTGAATAGTGTCGATAGCACCATACTTGTCAATAATACGGGTATTATGATATTAACTAGGAAGGTACAACAAAAGTAATAAAATTGTAAATATAATAATTTTATTTAATTATTATTTAAATTTTGTTTAAACTTTACAAATTCATTTAATTGTTTCTTATAATATATATAAATTTTATACAAATTAAAAAAAATAAAGCTCCGCCATTTTAAAACTGGTTTACCTTATCCTGAGCTGACGAATATTGAGCCACAAATCTCGACAGAAAAGGAGATACAACTTCTGGTGAGACATGTAACTCCATCTTATTAAGGCCTGTGGTTCTTCTGTGAGAAATTGTAAGCCAATAAAAAAAAAAAAAAAACTATTTTCAGCTATGGAAATTTTCAAAAGTGAATTCTGTTTCTCCGTGATCTTCAAGTAAAAAGTAAGGTTCGAATTAAAAATAAATGAACTCTCCTTTTGTTGTCATTTTTAAAGCTAAATTTGTCGTAGCTTCAACTGCATTTTATTTCTACAATCTGAAAATAAAAATCAATGGATAACTTTAATTGACGGATAATATGCCAAAGACTTTACAGTTAGTAAATCTTTTGTAAAGAGAGGAACTTTATAAACAGCTTTCCTTGATTACTATCTTCCCTAATCCTGCAACTTCTTTTAATGAATGACGTACAATAACAACATTTCTGAAAGTTTGTGGGAGAAATACATGTCTCCAATCAATTTCTGAAAGATGAAAGACAAGATACTGAATTTTACTACAAAGGAGAAATTTTGTTAGCTTTTCATTCTGTTTTCCACGTATTAAAGCATGAAGATGAAAAGTGAACCATCTATTTTACGCTCAATATATTTCCAAAATACAATGGAGACCACTCCTCCTTAGATCTATTAGGATATGCTGATCTCTAAATTTTTTCCTCAAAATAAACAAGTTCTAGCGACAAATTAGCTCTTTCTATAATAATCCAAAGGATTGCTACTTGAATTTTGGAAAATGTTGGACTTAATAATAATATTTGGAGGCTTCTAGAAAATTTCTAGAACCCTCAATTCCTGGAAAATGAAAGACAAGACACTGAGTTTACTACAAAGGAGAAATTTTGCCTCTTTTCATTCTGTTTTCCACGTACAAAAGCATAAACATGAAAATTGAGCCGTCTGTTTTACGCTTAATATATTTTTGAAATAACAATGGAGACCTCTCCTCCTTAGATCTATTAGAATACGCTAATCTCTAAATATACTCCTTAAATAAACACAGTCTGGAGATAAATTAGCTCTTTCTATAATAATCCAAAGCACTGCTACTGGAATGTTGGAAAATGATGGAATGAATTATATAATTTTTAGATTTCTAGAAAATTTCTCAGGTAGGCTATGGATGCAGAAGTTTCAAAGCTAGTTTTTCATAAGAAAGGCCGTATTTTTTTAAATTAAATTTTTTTGATTCGTTTATTCGGTATTCTATCTGGAGAGGGGGTATTTTTATATTTCGAAGGGGGGGGGGGCTTTTCAGAAAGAAAACTTTTTGTGAAGATATGAACTTTATAAAAGAGCTTTTCCTTGATTGCTGTTCCCTAATCTTACATCTTATTTTAATGAATCACGTACAATAACAACATTTCTGAATGTCTGTGGGAGAAATACATGTCTCCAACTCAATTCCTGGAAGATGAAAGACAAGGTACTGAATTTTCTACAAAGGAAAATTTTGATAGCTTTTCATTCTGTTTTCCACGCATAAAAGCAAGAACATTAAAATTGAACCGTCAATTTTATGCTCCATATGCTTCTGAAATAACAATGGTGCCCCCATCTCCTTAATTCTATTAGAAGAAATTAATCTTCAAATGTAATCCTTAAAATAAATTTGGTCTAGTGATAAATCAGCCCCTTTTACAATTAATTAAAAAAAACTGCTTCCACAAAATAAGTTTTTCAAAGAAAAGTAAAGAACTCCATTAAACAAAAAAGAGCAAAAATAAAACAAAATAATCTACCAAGCGTGAAACTACCACAAATCAGCATCGACAAATAAATTAAACCCAAAACGAACAGAAATTACAAAAAATAACCGAGTCAAACTTCAAACGAGCAGAAATTAAAATAAGTTGGGCTCAAAACCCCTGTGCCTTCCCAAGGCCAGAACATAATTTGCACTTTACTGAAATAAATATATAAATGTTTTTACTTTCATAACTTTAATAACTAAAATAATATTAACATTTTGATTACTAAATATCAGTATAAGTATATTAAACTGACAATGCACATTCATTTGTATTTTTTTCAGTAAAGTGCAAATTATGTTCTGGCCTTGGGAAGGCATAAGGGGTTTTGAGCCCAACTTATGTTAATTTCTGCTCGTTTTGAGTTTGACTTGGTGGTAGTTTTGTGGTAATTTCACGCTTGGTAGATTATTTGATTGTATTTTTCTTGTTTTTTGTTTAATAGAGTTCTTTACTTTTCTTTGAAAAACCTATTCTGTGGAAAAAGTTTTGTTTAATTAATTTCTGTTCGTTTTATATTATTTAACTGGTGGTTCGGTTTGTTTTGAGTGAATTAATTATTATCTTTTCTTTTATTTCTCAGTTGTTCGCTAGTATCCGTCGATGGCAGTTCATAATTTATGTTTTTAAGTTTTTGGTTTTTTCTTTGGTTTTTGGTTCTTTTCACATTAACTTTCCGCGTTTGTTTTCTGTTGTTTTTTTCTTCGGCACTTTCCTTGGATATATTATTTTGTTTCGCGCTGAAGAAGAGGGGTGTTTTTCCTCTGGAAATATTAGCGTTGTTGTGTTTTTTAAGTATTTTCATTTGGCCTATAAAACCCCTTGCTCGTTTTTCTTTCTTTATATTTTATATTGACATAGTCTTTTCAGGGAAAAGTAAAATAATACTTTAAATCTTTTCGTTTTTTTTTTCAATTTATAGTTTGCCTGCTCTTTGTATGCTGGAGAAAAATTTTCAGCAATTTTTAATAACATCAGCCCTTTTAAGAACTGGAAACAAATAGCAGTGTTTAGTTAAGTGTCATACCTCCTCTAGTTGATCTGAAGCGGAAAACTGGATACACTTACGCTATTTAGATTTAGTTTAATTTTAAGAGCAGAAGTAGCCCCGAAAGTTTGAACATAATACCCTCAGTCGTTCTTGGTATACTGCTGAGATGCGTTATTGGGAATTAGCATTAACACATTGCATTTTGATTTAATCGTATGGCAACATTTAGTTTTTAAACATAAAGGCAAATGGGAGGGTGGGCGTGGGAGGGGGATTAGTTTCCCTCCAATTACTTTCGACTATTAAAAAGGGCATCAGCCCTATCTATTTCTAATCGAATGAGCCCTTTTCAAAGTTCCTATGACAACCTCTTTGATACAAAGTAACTTGGTCTAAACAACAACAAAAACAACAAAAATAATACATGATACCCACATCGGTCTTTACTATAAAAATGTCAAGCCTTCCAATCACTTTCGACTATTACAAATGACACTAGGCCTTTCGATTTCCAATCGAATGAGCCCTTTTTGAGTTTCTACGACAACACTTTCTAAAAACACCTTATATGCCCTCAGAGCATAAATTACAACACTTACCCTAAGGGCTGTGAGGGTGGTTGTCATCCTCTAAGACCTAATTTCCACAACTCTCAAACATGTTAAACAAAAAGGCTATCTCAAAATATTGATCGGGTGTGTCTGGGAAAATGATCGGCGTGAAAAGGGCAATATTCGCTCTCCAATCACTTTCAACTATTAAAAAAGGCACTAGCCCTTTCAATTTTCAATCAAATGACCAGTTCTGAAGTTTCTACGATAAATCTATCTATAAAAACCTTATATGCCCCCAGGGCATAACTTACAACCTTTGCCCTGGGGGCTCTGGGGGGTTTGTCATCCTTAAATACATAATTTCCAGAACTTTCAACTACGTTGAACAAAATGGCTATCTCTAAACTTTGATTGAATGTGTTTGGGGAAATGGTGGGCGTGAGAGGGGAGGTAGTTGCCCTTCAATCACTTTCGACTATTAAAAGGGCACTAGCCCTTTAAATTTCCAATCGAATGAGCCCTGTTTGAAGTTTCTACAACATCGCTTTCTATAAAAACCTTATATGCCCCCAGGGCATAACTTACGACCCTTGCCCTGAGGGCTGTGGGGGTGGAGGGGTTTTCATCCTTAAAGACCTAATCTCCAAAACTTTCAACTACGTTGAACAAAATGGCTATCTAAAAATTTTGATTGGATGTGTTTGGGGAAAAGGTGGGCGTGAGAAGCGGTTAGTTGCACTCAAATCACTTTCCAGACTATTAAAAAAAGCACTAGCCCATTGAATTTCCAATCGAAGGAGCCCTTTTTCAATAATTTCCCGAACTTTAAACTGCGCGGAACAAAAAGGCTATCTAAAAATTTTGATTGGATCAGTTTGGGGAAATGGTGGGCGTGGGAGGGGTGTTAGTTGCCTTCCAATCACTTTCAACTATTAAAAAGAGCACTAGCCCTTTCAATTTCCAATCCAATGAGCCCTTTTTGAAGTTTCTACGACAACTTCTATAAAAACCTTATATTCCCCCAGGGCATAACTTATAACCCTTGCCCTGGGGGCTGTGGGGGGGGGGGTTGTCATCCTCAAAGACCTAATTTCCAGAACTTTCAACTACGTTGAACAAAATGGCTATCTTAAAATTTTGATTGGATGTGTTTGGGGAAAAGGTGGGCGTGAAAGGGGAGTTAATTTCCCTCCAATCACTTTTTACTATTAAAAAGGCCACTAGCCCTTTGAATTTCCAATCGAATGAGCTAATTTTGAAGTTTCTACGACAACTCATCCGTGATCTTTCTTCTGGCAAAAAATAGAAAATTCCAGATTTTTGCAGATAGGAGCTTGAAAACTCTACAGTAGGGCTATCTGATACGCTGAATCTGATGGTGGTATTTTCATTAAGATTCTATTACTTTCAGGGGGTATTTCCTCCTTTTTTCGAAAATAAGGCAAATTTACTCAGGCTCTTAACTTTTGATGGGTATTACGAAAATTTATAAAAATCATATATTTGAAATAAGCATAAAAATCCAACTCTTTTGATGTATCTCTCGGTATCAAAATCCTTTTTTTAGAATTTCGGTTACCACTGAGCCGTGTCGCTCCTTACTTACAGTTCGTTACCAAGAACTGTTTGATAATACGTCTATGGGTACTAGGAACTCAAAAAGTCAGTCGTTGTACAAAATAGTGTTTTATTTACCAAGTCCAAAACCGAAACAGAGCAGAAACAGAGTCCGAAGTCCGAAACAGAGCATTACCAAGTCCGATATTTACCAAGTCCGAAACAGAGCAGACCCGAGTCACACACGACTCCGAAAAGAGTCAGAACAGATTTACAAACAGTTTCAAAAAAATATAGAGTACATGATACGTATGTATGGAGGGGATCACTGCTCCAGAATCACGTAACAGATATGTATAATATTATTACGGATCCTGGGCCTAATTACTTCATTGTATTGAAAGTTGGTCACCGCAGCTGTAACAACAAGGTTATAAAAATATGTTGTGATACATGAAAAATCAATAATAAATAAATGTGTTTGGGAATGAAGCCCACTGTATATTGTTGTGAAATACAGCTATATTAGAAACGGATTTGTTTTAATTGAGAACACTTTTTTACGTAATTTTTTTTTTCAAACTTCAAATCAAATCGACAGAAGTTGTGAAAACTGATTTGGGGCCTCTCCTAAAATCAGGGTGGAGCTTTAGCCCCAGCCAGCCCTCCCCCCTAAATGACGCCCCTTATTGCACTACATAAAATGGCTCACTTTATATTTAATTCCTTTCCAATGCTTTCCTTGGCATTGGGTCTGTGGTTACGCAATATTCAGAATAATAAGGCGGCCAAAAGTTATCAGAATTCAGTTCTGATTAAATAAAAAAAAACAAGTTTTTTTTAACTGAAAGTAAGGAGCGACATTAAAACTTAAAACGAACAAAAATTATTCCGTATATGAAAGGGGCTGTCCCCTCCTCAACGCTTGGATCTTTACGCAAAAGTTTTTTTTGTTTTAAAAAATAGAGTTGTGATAAAGAGTCTAACTTTAGCGTAAAGAGCGGGCGTTGAGGAGGGGACAGCCCCTTTACCGGATTCCATACCGGAGAAACTTCCTAAAGACCTCAAAATTTTCAGTTAAACATTTTCCATCATTCTGTGAGCAGTCTTTTGGATTATCATAGGCAGCGCAATAGCGCTGCCTTATATAATCTAATTTTCCTTTAATTTTCCTTTATATAATTAGATATTCTTTGTAACATGGTATCGCCTTCTCTGATCTTAAAAAAAAAGGTTATTGATAGCTCTACCGATGACAATAGGTCATAATTTTGGGAAATGGTTACTGTTGTAAATAAGAAAGCCTTTATTTGAGGCTTTTATGCGGCAATATGAAAATATATTTGATATGTTTCCTTCTAGTGTTCATCTGGCTGACAGATCACAGGGGCACAAAATGGAATAGAGGGTAAGCCATTGCCCCAAAATATTTTGTAAAGTACTTTTTTGGTATAGGCGTATCCATTAAACAAAACAATTAACAAATAATATGTGCCCCTAGATTTTGAAAAATGCCTTTAATTGCATTTTCTTTTTAAAAAACTGAAAATAATCTTTACCTTTGCCTCCTCCAGCATTTTAGTGAATTGGTGTCCCTGTCAGCATACAAATTTTTTTTCAAGTTAAAAGATGAGCTCTATGTGCAATTTGACAGTATTTTTGAAATGTTGTAGTTGTTGTTATGATTAAAGGCGGGGACTTCAGAAAAATATCTCCGGACGGGGTTGAAATCCTTCAAACCCAAATTCAAGGATCTTAATATAAATTAAGCAGTCTATCCTATTTATTGTGCAACTTGTTCTGGCATATAAGAGATTTTAAACAGAATTGATGGTTTTGTTTCTGACCCGTTTTGTACATTAGAGATGGTTACAACTTCATGCTCAAACACAAAACTGAGACTTTTTCTAAGTCAGGCCATCCCTCTTTCTCTAGAACCCATTTTATGCGTCAGCATGAAGAAAAATCTTAGTTTGACAGAAATGCAGTCTACAACGATCGTATTGTTGCGCCCTTTCTCTTAGAAACATAGACTTATTCGGTATCGATAGAGCAAATAAATAACAGAAAGATTTAAATATTCTAACGTCAATGATCGACGGTTTTAATCTACTTATTTTGCATCCAATTTTGAAAAGTCGTCGTCTGAATCTCGGAAGATTATTATTTAAAAATTGATGAAGAAGGCAGATTATTATCAAAAATATTGGGTAGCTTTTAATGCAAATGCTTAATACAAAGTCACTATGAGGACGGTATGTTATTAGGATATTTTAAGCTATTAGATGGTACAGTGTGTTTTGAAGCCAAAAATACAACCATGTACACAAAAAAGCACAAATAGGATAAACGCATATCACCAATTTTTTCACTTCGAAATTCTTATGTCAATAAAAACCCTTAAATGAAACACTACATTTACTTAGTAAATTCGGATTTTTTTAAAATAAAGTAATTTCCAGATAGCCCACTATTCTAAAGATAAAATGCGGCGACGTACTATTTAAGACATCTGGGAGTATCAACCCAGTTTTTCCGAATATCCCTTTCCTAATCGCAGAGAGCCCCTGGCACCGGTTCAAGCAATGCACAAAATCATGCTCCTCATGTTTGCAAAGTGGGTGAGTATACCTGTCTTCTTTGCAACTTCTTTCTTCTTAGAACCGTTTAAATCTTATTCAAATTGGAAGGGGTTAGCCCTGAACTGTATCCATAAAGTAAGACATCTAGCTAGGTAAGTCGGCTTAGGGTAAAACTCCTGGAACTACTTTAACATCCTTATAAATTTTATTGCTTCTGATTTCTTTAGTTGCTCACTTCATCTTTGGATCATTTCATTTTCAAGCAACATCTTAATCTCACTCTCCCAATAGGTATTTATATCCATTGATCCTCTACCCTCAATCCAAACAAAAGAAAACCCTGTTTATCTAAAATGTCTCTTATTTTTAGGGACGGGGATGTTTTTTTCTCTGGGAGAGTAAGTCTTCTTAAGCTGCCTTAAACTAGCTATTGCTCAGTAATTGAACAAACATAATTGTCGACCATAAATTGGTCATTGAAACTTGTTAATAATTTTTTAGTAGCCACAGACATAACACCCCAATTAAGAATATGAGTCATTCTATGCAGCCAATACAGTCTTTTAAATTACCCTAACTGAATATATTCTAGTTGAACAGCTTTCTCGTGTCCCCAGATTTCCGTAATGTAGAATTGGTATTATTTTCGATAGAAAAACCATTTTACGCAACGACAAATGCTTTTTTCCCATTATATTATTCTGGAAAATTGTAAACATAGCTGCTCGTTCCAAGTTTAACATTACTATATATGAGAATTCAATCTTCCATTACTTTGAAAAATATATCCAATATACTTTGTTTTATCCACAAATTGAATCTTCTCCTCTTCAAGCTAATATTTAATTTAATATTTATTATTTCTTTCTTTAAACATAAACACATTTGAATTCTAGCTTTTACCTGAAGGTCCTTCATCTTTAGGTAATCTTCTGTTAGATTTAGGAACCCCTGTAAATCATCCGCCAATTTCGCCAATAGAGCAGTTTCATCTGCAAACAACATAACTCAAAAGTTTTCATCACCTAAATTAATGGTTTGAGCCCATTTCTTATAAAAAAATCAACCATGTCATTACTAAAACGACCAAAAAGTCGAGGTGACAGGTACTTCCCTGTTTTACTCCTTTCTTAAATTTAAGCAGCATCGAAATATCCGGCTTAGGCACTCTTACTATGACATTAGTTTGAAAATACATACTTACAATCAAACAAATAAAAGAAAGGAGGTAGCCCTTCGCCTTCAGCCCTTCTTAGCCCTTCAGTTTTTTTTAAGCTGAAGTCTATTAAAGTTATCAAACATCTTAAGTTTAAAAATGCACTATATAACTTGTTTTTTTCTGATCCATACTTTTCAACTAACCCACTCGTAACAAATACTCTATATGCAGTACTATAACATTTTTTGAAGTCTCCCTACTCTTATTTCATAACTCCAAAACCCTCTAGCCAATCACTTAATCTGCAATATATTTTTTTTTCTAAAATTTTGCTAAACATAAGTAGAAGGCTATCTTATACTCCCAGGACTCACCCCTGCTGCCACCTAAAACTTTTTTATACATAATTTATGTCTGTTTGTTGTCAGTGAGAATGAAAAAACAGGAACTTTGTCACATTTATGGATGTTTTTATGGTTTTTGTCAGTGAGAATTTGAAAAAACAGGAATTTTGTCACATTTATGGATGTTTTTATGGTTTTTGTCAGTGAGAATGAAAAAACCGGACCTTTCTCACATTTATGTCTATTTTTATGGATTTTGTCAGTGAGAATGAAAAAACAGGAACTTTCTCACATTTACGGATGTCAACAGCAATTTATGTCTAGGACCCTATTGATCCGACGAGAACCACGTGGTTTATGGTTTTCTCAGTGAGAATGAAAAAACAGGAACTTTCTCACATTTACGGATGTCAACAGCAATTTATGATACTGTCAACATTTCTCCAGGAATAGATCTAAGTCATTAATGTCTTTGCCTCGGAAACAACTCTTTTGGTCGAACTCCAAAATATATTAATAACCAAACGCCATGGAAACAATTCTCAAAGAAACATCTTAGCGATGAATTGTTTTATCGCGGGAATCAGGTTTCTTATTAATTTGAAATGCCTCAGCGCAGAGATGCCAAAAACAAAAGGAACACGCTGAATTTACGTTTAGGGATTATTTGGGCGAAACTGTTTTAGACAGGTTATGGAATTATTTCGGCGAAACAGTTAGAGACCTTTTAAAAGATGATTTTAAAAGATGATTTTAGAAGAGGATTTGAGGGTGAAACTCTGTGGTCCTTATAATACACAAGTTCCATTTGACCAATGTTGTGAGGTCCCCTACCACAACCCCAAAGGGTTCCGATCCCCCCACCCCAACCCCGAAGGAAGCCACCGGTCCTCAAAGGTCCCCCAAGCTCCCAAAGCCCCCCCCAGACCCCCAAAGGACCCCCCCAGGCCCCAAAGGCCCCCTCCCCCCCTTGGCCCCCAAAGGGTCCCCCCTCCCTCTCCCTCCCTCTCCTCCCCCTCCTCACCTCCCCCTCCCCCACCCCTCTCCCTCCCTCTCCCCCCTCCTCACCTTCCCCTCCCCCACCCCTCCTCCCCCTCCCCTCCTCCCCTCCCCTCCTCCCCCTCCCCTCCTCCCCCTCCCCTCCTCCCCCTCCCCTCCCCTTCCTTCCCCCATTTTTTAATATTTTATGATACTGACTAAGTTTTAGTTAAGAGTTTCAAGTTTTAGCTTAGAGTCTTAGCTTAGAGTTTTTTGTTAGAGTTCTAGTTTAGTTTAATTTTAGTTACAGTTCAGAATTTAGAGTTTTAGCTTAGAGTCTTAGCTTAAAGTTATAGTTTGTTTAAGTTTTAGTTAAAAGTTTAGAGTTTTTAGATTAGAGTTTTTTTTGAAGTTCTAGTTTAGTTTAGTTTTAGTTAAGAGTTTATAGTTTTTAGCTTAGATTCTTAGCTTAGATTTTTATTCTGATTTCTATTTTATTTTAGTTTTATTTAATAGTTTATATTTTTTATATTATAGTATTAGCTTAAAGTTTTATTTTGTTTTAGTTTTAGTTAATAGTTTTTTTTTTAGCTTATAGTCTTAGCTTAGAGTTTTTGTTAGAGTTATAGTTTAGTTTAGTTTTACTTAAGAGTTTAGAGTTTTTAGCTTATAGTCGTAGCTTAGAGTTTTATTCAGAGTTCTAATTTAGTTTAGTTTTACTTAAGAGTTTAGAGTTTTAGCTTAGAGTCTCAGCTTAGAGTTTTGGTAAGATTTCTAGTTTATTTTAGTTTTAGTTAAGAGTTTAGTGTTTTTAGCTTAGAGTCTTAGCTTAGAGTTTATGTTGAAGTTCTAGTATAGTTTAGTTATAGTTTAGAGTTTTAGCTTAGAGTGTTAGCTTAGAGTTTTTGAGTTTAGAGTTTACCATAGAGTCTTAGCTTAGAGTTTTAGTTAGAGTTCTAGTTTAGTTTAGTTTTAGCAACAGTTCAGAATATAGAGTTTTAGCTTAGAGTCTTAACTTAAAGTTATAGTTTGGTTTATTTTTAGTTAAGAGTTTAGATTTTTTAGCTTAGAGTTTTTGTTTATTTTTTAGTTCATTTTATTTTTATTTAAGAGTTTATATTTTTATATTATATTATTATCTTATATTTTTTTTTATATTTCTAGTTTATTTTAGTTTTATTTAAGATTTTATTGTTTTTAGCTTAGAGTCTTAGCTTAAAGTTTTAGTTTGTTTTAGTTTTATTTAAGAGTTTTTTTTAGCTTAGAGTCTTAGCTTAGAGTTTTTGTTAGAGTTCTAGTTTAGTTTTAGTTAAGAGTTTAGAGTTTTTAGCTTAGAGTCGTAGCTTAGAGTTTTATTAAGATTTATAATTTAGTTTAGTTTAGTTACAGTTCATAATTTAGAGTTTTAGGTTAGAGTCATAGCTTATAATTTTACTTAAAGTTGTAGTTTGGTTAAGTTTTAGTTAAGAGTTTCGAGTTTTATCTTAGATTCTTAGCTTAGAGTTATTGTTAGAGTTGAAGTTTAATTTAATTTTAGTTAAGAATTTAATGTTTTAGTTAGAGTTCTAGTTTAGTTTAGTTTTAGTTAAGATTTTAGAGTTTTAGCTTTGAGTATTAGATTAAATTTTTAGTTTGGGTTTTTTTTATTTAAAATTTTTTTGTTTTTTTTTTTGCTTAGAGTATTGGCTTATAGTTTTTGTTAGTGTTCTAGTTTAGTTTATTTTTAGTTAATCTGTTATTGTTTTTAGATTATATTATTATCTTAGATTTTTATTAGTAGTTCTAGTTTAGTTTAGTTTAGTTAAAGTTCAGGACTTAGAGTTTTAGCTTAGAGTCATAGCTTATAATTTTAATTAAAGTTATAGTTTGGTTAAGTTTTAGTTAAGAGTTTCGAGTTTTAGCTTAGAGTCTTAGCTCAGAGTTTTTGTTTTAGAGTTCTAGTTTATTTTAGTTTTAGTTAAGAGTTTAGAGTTTTACGTTAGAGTCTTAGCTTAGAGTTTTAGTTACCTTTGAAGTTTAGTTTAGTTACAGTTAAGAATTTAGAGTTTTAGCTTAGAGTCATAGCTTAGAGTTTTAATTAAAGTTTTAGTTTGACTAAGTTTTAGTTAAGAGTTTAGAGTTTTCGCTTAGAGTCTTAGCTTAGAGTTTTTTTTTATAGAGTTCTAGTTTAGTTTAGTTTTAGTTAAGAGTTTGATGTTTTAGCTTTGAGTTTCAGTTAGAGTTCTAGTTTATTTTACTTTTAGTTATGAGTTTGGTGTTTTACATTAAAGTCTTAGCTTAGAGTTCTAGTTTTAGTTTAGTTTTACTTAAGAGTTTAGAGTTTTAGCTTAGTCTCAGCTTAGAGTTTTTGTTAGAGTTCTAGTCTATTTTAGTTTTAGTTAAGAGTTTAGTGTTTTTAGCTTAGAGTTTATGTTGAAGTTCTAGCATAGTTTAGTTTTAGTTTAGAGTCTTTGCTTAGAGTCTTAGCTTAGAGTTTTTTTTAGAGTTGAAGTTTAGTTTAGTTTTAGTTAAGAGTTTAGAGCTTTTTTTGTTAGAGTTCTAGTTTAGTTTAATTTTAGTTAAGAGTTTGATTTTTTACCTTTGTGTTTCAGTTAGAGTTATTGTTTAGTTTAGTTTTAGTTAATAGTTTAGATTTTAACATAGAGTCTTAGCTTAGAGTTTTAGTTAGAGTTCTAGTTTAGTTTAGTTTTAGTTACAGTTCAGAATTTAGAGTTTTATCTTAGAGTCATAGCTTAGAGTTTTAATTAAAGTTATAGTTTGGTTAAGTTTTAGTTAAGAGTTTAGAGTTTTTAGCTTAGAGTTATTGTTGAAGTTCTAGTTTAGTTTAGCTTTAGTTAATAGTTTAGAGTTTTAGCTTAGAGTCTTAGCTTAGAGTTTTTGTTAGAGTTCTAGTTTAGTTTAGTTTTAGTTAAGAGCTTAGAGTTATTAGCTTAGAGTGTTAGCTTAAAGTTTTAGTTTGGTTTAGTTTTAGTTAAGAGTTTTTTTTTAGCTTAGAGTCTTAGCTTAGAGTTTTTGTTAGAGTTCTAGTTTAGTTTAGTTTTAGTTAAGAGTTTAGAGTTGTTTTTTTTTTTAGAGTTCTAGTTTAGTTTAATTTTATTTTATATTTTTTTTTTTTAACTTTTAGTTTAAGTTATAGTTATAGTTTATTATAGTTTTAGTTAAGAATTTAGAGTTTACCATAGAGTCTTAGCTCAGAGTTTTAGTTAGAGTTCTAGTTTAGTCTAGTTTTAGTTAAGAGTTTAGAGTTTTACCTTAGAGTCTTAGCTTAGAGTTTTAGTTAGATTTGAAGTTTAGTTTAGTTACAGTTAAAAATTTAGAGCTTTAGCTTAGAGTCATAGCTTAGAGTTTTACTTAAAGTTTTAGTTTGACTAAGTTTTAGTTAAGAGTTTAGAGTTTTAGCTTAGAGTCTTAGCTTAGGGTTTTTTGTTAGAGTTCTAGTTTAGTTTAATTTTAGTTAAGAGTTTGATGTTTTACCTTTGAGTTTCAGTTAGAGTTCTAGTTTAGTTTAGTTTTAGTTAAGAGTTTAGTGTTTTACCATAGAGTCTTAGCTTAGAGTTCTAGTTTAGTATAGTTTTACTTAAGAGTTTAGAGTTTTAGCTTAGAGTCTAAGCTTAGAGTTTTTGTTAGAGTTCTAGTTTATTTTAGTATTAGTTAAGAGTTTAGCGTTTTTAGCTTAGAGTCTTAGCTTAGAGTTTATTTTGAAGTTCTAGTATAGTTTATTTTTAGTTTAGAGTTATAGCTTAGAGTCTTAGCTTAGAGTTTTTGTTAGAGTTGAAGTTGAGTTTAGTTTTAGTTAAGAGTTTAGAGTTGTTTTTTTTTTTATATTTCTATTTTATTTTAAATTTATTTAATATTTTTTTTTTTAACTTTGAGTTTCAGTTAGAGTTCTAGTTTAGTTTAGTTTTAGTTAAAAGTTTGGTGTTTACCTTACAGTCTTAGCTTAGAGTTTTAGTTAGGCTTCTAGTTTAGTTTAGTTTTAGTTACAGTTCATAATTTGGAGTTTTAGCTTAGAGTCATAGTTTAGAGTCTTACTTAAAGTTATAGTTTGGTTAAGTTTTAGTTAAGAGTTTAGAGTTGTTAGCTTAGAGTTTTTGTTGAAGTTCTAGTTTAGTTTAGTTTTAGTTAATAGTTTAGAGTTTTAGCTTAGAGTCTTAGCTTAGAGTTTTTGTTAGAGTTGAAGTTTAATTTAATTTTAGTTAAGAATTTGATGTTTTACCTTTGAGTTTCAGTTAGAGTTCTAGTCTAGTTTACTTTTAGTTTAGAGCTTACAGTTTTTTACCTTAGAGTCTTAGCTTAGAGTTTTAGTTAGAGTTATAGTTTACTTTAGTTTTAGTTAAGATTTTATAGTTTTTTAGCTTAGAGTCTTATATTATATTTTTTTTTATATTTATAGTTTATTTTAGTTTTATTTTTTCGTTTTGAGTTTTTAGCTTAGAGTCTTAGCTTAGAGTTTTTGTTGAAGTTTTAGTTTAGTTTAGTTTTAGTTTTATTTAATAGTTTAGAGTTTTAGCTTAGAGTCTTAGCTTATAGTTTTTTTTAGAGTTGAAGTTTAGTTTAGTAATATTTAGTAGTTTAGAGTTTTATCTTAGAGACTTAGCTTAGAGTTTTAGTTAAGTTTAGTTTTACTTAAGAGTATAGAATTTTAGCTTAGAGTCTCTGCTTAGAGTTTTTGTTAGAGTTCTAGTTTAGTTTGGTTTTAGTTAAGAGTTTAGTGTTTTTAGCTTAGAGTCTTAGTTTACA
The DNA here is from genome assembly GCF_049724085.1 of Artemia sp. Qi Xiang Cuo. Lineage (NCBI taxonomy): Eukaryota > Metazoa > Arthropoda > Branchiopoda > Anostraca > Artemiidae > Artemia > Artemia sp. Qi Xiang Cuo. The sequence goes on along the minus strand of NC_142809.1, from coordinate 60,349,753 downwards.
GTTTTTGTTGAAGTTCTAGTTTAGTTTAATTTTAGTTAAGAGTATGATTTTTTACCTTTGAGTTTCAGTTATAGTTCTAGATTAGTTTACTTTTAGTTAAGAGTTTAATGTTTTACCATTGAGTCTTAGTCTAGAATTTTCGTTAGAGTTCTAGTTCAGTTTTAGTAAAGAGTTTAGAATTTTAGCTTAGATTCTTAGATTAGAGTTTTTGTTAGAGTTCTAGTTTAGTTTAATTTTAGTTAAGAGTTTGATGTTTTACCTTTGAGTTTTAGTTAGAGTTCTAGTTTAGTTTTAGTTTTAGTTAAGAGTTTAGAATTTTAGCTTAGAGTCTTAGCTTAGAGTTTTTGTTAGAATTCTAGTTTATTTTAGTTTTAGTTATGAGTTTAGAGTTTTTGGCTTAGAGTCCGTTCCTTAGAGTTTTTGTTGAAGTTCTAGTTTAGTTTAGGTTTAGTTAATAGTTTAGAGTTTTAGCTTAGAGTCGTAGCTTAGAGTTTTTGTTAGAGTTCTAGTTTAGTTTAGATATAGTTAAGCGTCTGGAGTTTTACCATCGAGACTTAGCGTAGAGTTTTAGTTTAGTTTAGTTTTAGTTAAGAGTTTAGAGTTTTAGCTTAGTCTTAGCTTAGAGTTATAGTTAGAGTTGAGGTTTAGTTTAGTTATAGTTAAGAGTTTAGAGTTTTTAGCTTAGAGTCCTAGTTTAGAGTCTTTGTTAGAGTTCTATTTTAGTTTACTTAATAGTTTAGAGTTTTATCATAGAATCATAGCTTAGAGTTTTTGTTGAAGTTTTAGTTTAGTTTAGTTTTAGTTAAGAGTTTAGAGTTTTTTATCTTAGAGTACTAGATTAGAGTTTTTGTTAGAGTTATAGTTTAGTTTATTTTTAGTTAAGAGTTTAGAGTTTTTATCTTATAGTCTTATCTTAGAGTTTTTGTTGAAGATATAGTTTAGTTTAGTTTTATTTAAGAGTATATAGTTTTAGATTAGAGTCCTAGCTTAGAGTTTTTGTTAGAGTTTTAGTTTAGTTTAGTTTTAGTTAAGAGTTTTGAGTTTTACCTTATTAAAGTCTTAGATTAGAGTTTTAGTTAGGGGTGAAGTTTCGTTTAGTTTAGTTATAGTTAAGAGTTTATAGTTTTAGCTTAGAGTCTTATCTTAGAGTTTTAGTTAGAGTTATTGTTTATTTTAGTTTTACTTAAGAGTTATAGCTTAGAGATTTAGCCTAGAATCTTAGCTTAGAGATTTAGTTAGAGTTGAAGTTTAGTCCAAACTAGTATAACCACAAAATTACACAATATTGCATAGAAATACCAAAACCATAGGTTAGATTAGGTCAGGTTAGAGGTTAGGTTTCTCCACGTTTAAGTTAGGTTAGATTAGGTTAGCTTATCATGAAAGCTCATGATAAGCTAACCTAATATAACCTTTTCCGGCGAGTATGGTTAGGTTAGGTTAGGCTAGATTAAGTTAGGTTAGATTAGGTTAGGTTAAGTTAGGTTAGGTTAGCCCACGTACGCTTCACTTAGGTTAGCTTAGGTTAGGTGAGAGACAGGCAAAAAGTTAGGTGTATGATTAGGTTAGGTTACATTAAGTTAGGTTAGGTTAAGTTAGGTTAGGCTAGTTTAGCCCCCGTACGCGCGCGACCGTAGGCTAACCTAGCCTAACCTAACTTAACCTAACCTAACTTAATCTAACCTAACCTAATCATACACCTAACTTTTGCCTGTCTCTCACCTAACCTAAGCTAACCTAAGTGAAGCGTACGTGGGCTAACCTAACCTAACTTAACCTAACCTAATCTAACCTAACTTAATCTAGCCTAACTTAACCTAACCATACTCGCCGGAAAAGGTTAGATTAGGTTAGCTTATCATGTGCGCTCATGATAAGCTAACCTAATATAAACTAACTTAAACGTGGAGAAACCTAACATCTAACCTAACCTAACCTAATCTAACCTATGGTTTTGGTATTTCTATGCAAGATTGTGTAATTTTGTGGTTATGCTAGTTTGGACTAAACTTCAACTCTAACTAAATCTCTAAGCTAAGATTCTAGGCTAAACCTCTAAGCTATAACTCTTAAGTAAAACTAAAATAAACAATAACTCTAACTAAACCTCTAAGCTAAGACTCTAAGCTAAAACTAAAACTCCTAACTATAACTAAACTAAACTAAACTTCAACCCTAACTGAAACCCCAATCTAAGACTTTAAGGTAAAACTCAAAACTCTTAACTAAAACTAAACTAAACTAGAACTCTAACAAAAACTCTAAACTACGACTCTAAGATAAAGCTCTAAGCCCTTAACTATAACTAAACTAAACTTCAACTCTAACAAAAACTATAATATAATACTATAATCTAAAACTATAAAATATTAACTAAAAATAAAACTAAACTAAATTAAAACTTCAACAAAAACTCTAAGCTAATACTCTAAGCTAAAAACTCTAAACTCTTAACTAAAACTAAAATAAACTAGAACTCTAACAAAAACTCTAAGCTAAGACTCTAATCTAAAAAACTCTAAACTCTTAACTAAAACTAAAATAAACTAGAACTATAACTAAAACTCTAAGCTAAAACTCTAAGATAAAACTCTAAACTATTAACTAAAACTAAACTAAACTAGAACTTCAACAAAAACTCTAAGCTAAAAACTCTAAACTCTTAACTAAAACTTAAACAAACTATAACTTTAAGTAAAACTCTAAGCTATGACTCTAAGCTAAAACTCTAAATTATGAACTGTAACTAAAACTAAACTAAACTAGAACTCTAACTAAAACTCTAAGATAAGACTCTATGGTAAACTCTAAACTCTTAACTAAAACTAAACTCTTAACTAAAACTAAACTAAAATATAACTATAACTTAAACTAAAAGTTAAAAAATCAAACTCTTAAATAAAATTAAACTAAACTAGAACTCTAACAAAAAAAAAACTCTAAACTCTTCACTAAAACTAAACTAAACTTCAACTCTAACAAAAACTCTAAGCTAAGACTCTAAGCTAAAACTCTAAACTAAAACTAAACTATACTAGAACTTCAACATAAACTCTAAGCTAAGACTCTAAGCTAAAAACACTAAACTCTTAACTAAAACTAAACTAAACTAGAACTCTAACTAAAACTCTGAGCTAAGACTCTATGGTAAACTCTAAACTCTTAACTAAAACTATACTAAACTAGAACTCTATCTGAAACTCAAAGGTAAAAAATCAAACTCTTAACTAAAATTAAACTAAACTAGAAATCTAACAAAAAAAACAACTCTAAACTCTTAACTAAAACTAAACTAGAACTCTAACAAAAACTCTAAGCTAAGACTCTAAGCTAAAAAAAAACTCTTAACTAAAACTAAACCAAACTAAAACTATAAGATAAGACTCTAAGATAAAAACTCTAAACTATTAAATAAAACTAAAATAAACTACAACTCTAAAAAAAACTCTAAGCTAAGACTCTAAGCTAAAACTCTAAACTCTTAACTAAAACTAAACTAAACTAGAACCTCAATAAAAACTCTAAGCTAAAAACTCTAAACTCTTAACTAAAACTTAACCAAACTATAACTTTAAGTAAAACTCTAAGCTATGACTCTACGCTAAAACTCTAAATTCTGAACTGTAACTAAAACTAAACTAAACTAGAACTCTAACTAAAACTCTAAGCTAAGACTCTATGGTAAACTCTAAACTCTTAACTAAAACTAAACTAAACAAGAACTCTAACTGAAACTCAAAGGTAAAAAAACAAACTCTTAACTAAAATTAAACTAAACTAGAACTCTAAATAAAAACAAAACTCTAAACTCTTAACTAAAACTAAACTAAACTTCAACTCTAAAAAAAACTCTAAGCTAAGACTCTAAGCTAAGACTCTAAACTAAAACTAAACTATGCTAGAACTTCAACATAAACTCTAAGCTAAGACTCTAAGCTAAAAACACTAAACTCTTAACTAAAACTAAAATAGACTAGAACTCTAACAAAAACTCTAAGCTGAGACTCTAAGCTAAAACTCTAAACTCTTAAGTAAAACTAAACTAAACTGGAACTCTAAGCTAAGACTCTAAGGTAAAACACCAAACTCTTAACTAAAACTAAACTAAACTAGAACTCTAATTGAAACTCAAAGGTAAAACATCAAACTCTTAACTAAAATTAAACTAAACTAGAACTCTAACAAAAAACTCTAAGCTAAGACTCTAAGCTAAAACTCAAAACCTTAACTAAAACTTAGTCAAACTAAAACTTTAAGTAAAACTCTAAGCTATAACTCTAAGCTAAAACTCTTAATTCTTAACTGTAACTAAACTAAACTTCAAATCTAACTAAAACTCTAAGCTAGGACTGCAATCTAAAACTCTTAAATCTTAACTAAAACTAAAATAAAATAGAATTCTAACAAAGACTCTGAGATAAGACTCTAAGCTAAAATTCGAAACTCTTAACTAAAAGCTAACCAAACTACAACTTCAAGTAAAATTATAATATATGACTCTAAGATAAAACTATAAATTCTTAACTTTAAATAAGCTAAAATAAACTATAAAAATGAATAAAAATATGATATACGACTATAATATAAAAACTATAAACTCTTAAATAAAACTAAAGTACACTATAACTCTAACAAAAACTATAAGATAAGACTCTAAGCTAAAAAAAACTCTAAAATTTCAAATAAAACAAAACCAAACTAAAACTTTAAGCTAAGACTCTAAGCTAAAAACTATAAACTCTTAAATAAAATTAAACTAAACTAGAACTCTAACTGAAACTCAAAGGTAAAACATCAAATTCTTAACTAAAATTAAACTAAACTTCAACTCTAACAAAAACTCTAAGCTAAGACTGAGATAAAACTCGAAACTCTTAACTAAAACTTAACAAAACTAGAACTTTAAGTAAAATTATAAGCTATGACTCTAAGCTAAAACTCTAAATTCTCATCTGTAACTAAGCTAAACTAAATTAGAACTCTGAATAAAACTCTAAGCTATGACTCTAAGCTAAAAACTCTAAACTCTTAACTAAAACTAAACTAGAACTCTAACAAAAATTCTAAGCTAAGACTCTAAGCTAAAAAAAACTCTTAACTAAAACTAAACCAAACTAAAACTTTAAGCTAAGACTCTAAGCTAAAAACTCTAAACTCTTAACTAAAAGTAAACTAAACAAGAACTCTAACTGAAACTCAAAGGTAAAACATCAAATTCTTAACTAAAATTAAACTAAACTTCAACTCTAACAAAAACTCAAAGGTGAGGAGGGGGGACGAGAGGGAGGGAGATGGGTGGGGGAGGGGAAGGTGAGGAGGGGGAGGAGAGGGAGGGAGAGGGAGGGGGACCCTTTGGGGGCCAAGGGGGGGGGGAGGGGCCTTTGGGGCCTGGGGGGTCCTTTGGGGGTCTGGGGGGGCCTTTGGGAGCTTGGGGGACCTTTGAGGACCGGTGGCTTCCTTCGGGGTTTGGGTGGGGGGATCGGAACCCTTTGGGGTTGTGGTAGGGGACCTCACAACATTGTTCAAATGGAACTTGTGTATTATAAGGACCACAGAGTTTCACCCTCAAATCCTCTTCTAAAATCATCTTTTAAAATCATCTTTTAAAATATCTCTAACTGTTTCGCCGAAATAATTCCATAACCTGTCTAAAACAGTTTCGCCCAAATAATCCCTAAACGTAAATTCAGCGTGTTCCTTTTGTTTTTGGCATCTCTGCGCTGAGGCATTTCAAATTAATAAGAAACCTGATTCCCGCGTTAAAACAATTCATCGCTAAGATGTTTCTTTGAGAATTGTTTCCATGGCATTTGGTTATTAATATCTTTTGGAGTTCGACCAAAAGAGCTTTTTCCGAGGCAAAGACATTAATGACTTGGATATATTCCTGGAGAAATGTTGACAGTATCATAAATTGCTGTTGACATCCGTAAATGTGAGAAAGTTCCTGTTTTTTCATTCTCACTGAGAAAACCATAAACCACGTGGTTCTCGTCGGATCAATAGGGGCCTAGACATAAATTGCTGTTGACATCCGTAAATGTGAGAAAGTTCCTGTTTTTTCATTCTCACTGACAAAATCCATAAAAACAGACATAAATGTGAGAAAGGTCCTGTTTTTTCATTCTCACTGACAAAAACCATAAAAACATCCATAAATGTGACAAAATTCCCGTTTTTTCAAATTCTCACTGACAAAAACCATAAAAACATCCATAAATGTGACAAAATTCCTGTTTTTTCATTCTCACTGACAACAAACAGAAATAAATTATGTAAAAAAAAGTTGTAGGTGGCAGCAGGGGTGAGTCATGGGAGTATAAGATAGCCTTCTACTAACATAGGAGCTAAGTCTATTGGCTTATAACTGTCACAGTCAGGGTTGCCACCTACAGCACGAAAATGCTATTTTAGCACTGTTGAATTATGTGTAGCACTGTAGCACGTGTACAGACTTGCCACCTGTAGCACGAAAGGGTTATTTTAGCACTATCTCAGTTAATTTTTTGACTAGAGCACCGATTGCTGTGTAGCACACAAATTTAGGCAATTGTAGCACTTTAGGAACTGGCCGTGGTGGCAACCCTGGTCATGGTTCATAGGACTTTCCTTTTTAAATATAGGTACCATTATCGATGCCCTCCATGACAAAGACCATACTCCGTCACTAATAATTCTATTAAATATGTAGACTAACACAGGCAACATCGCACTAAGCAACCTCTTTATCAAAACTGCTGGTATTCCACCTGTTCTTAGTCCAGACCCTCCTTTCATATTCCTGAAAACCTCTTCTGACCTTTTCTGACTATTCCTAACCTCTTCTGACGAAGTTTCCCTTATCAAATCATAATTCTTTTCTCTCGTAGGAAACAACGCAAAATTACTTTCCTACTATTACAAAATGTAAATGAGAATTGCTGCAAAGACACAAAAAGTTTTATAGCCTGTATATACCTGTTAGTTATTATAGAATGTACTAATCTATTTCTTTCATGGTAAGGGGAAGGCTAAAAAGTCTCCCATAGAAATCACTTAGTAAGTTAATTAGTAATAATTTCTTTTTAGATCGACATTTACAGTGGCGCAAACAATAAAAAGCAGGAAAAACTAAAAAAAAAAACAGGAAAAAATATAATACAAGGAAAAGCATTATAAAAGCATGGTAGAATTTGCTTTTGATCGACAACGAGTAAGTAATAAATGAATTATCCCAGGGAACTTTGGGGAGAATAATAACTACGATGATTTTTTCAAAATACTGCTACTACTGCTGCCAAATTACTGCGGCATCAGGCTACTTAACGCCAACACACTTACACACGCTCCTCCTCCATCCCAATCTATTCTAGGCTTTTCTCTTTACAACCTTCCTGAAAGTTCATATTCCCCCTAAATCTTTTTAGCGACATCCTCCCACCCTAACCGTGGACGACCTACTTTCCGTTTAGCCCTAGGCGGTTGGCCGAAAAGGATAATCTTGGGCAATCTGTCATCCTTCATCCGCAGAAGGTGCCTACTCATCTCAAACTGTCTATCATTATATCCCTAGAAATCGAGATTGAACCACAATTTTCGTAGAGCAAATCAGTAATTCAATGTAACTCAAGTAATTCAAACTGCTCTACCATGCTTAGCGTGATTGATGTATCTCAGTTTGGGTATTGGGCAATTTGTATAGCTTTTATGAGGATTTTGTCCACCATATTCTTGAGCAAAAGATCCCTTGTCCATTTAAGTAGTTATCTGAACTATAGCATATGTCAACTTAAAGGACGGTTCTTTTTCTGCGTTTTTTGTTCTTTTTCCGTTCCTTGTTGTATAAAACGCATCGGCGTAAAAAAGCGCGAGAGCGTCTATTCCATCATAAATGCTTATGCTTAGTTCACTTTCTCTGTGACGCAATAGATTGCAGGAACCAATTCACCCTTCTAGGGATTTTATGTAAGGGGGAAGAGTTTGGTATTTTCTGGAATGTAATACAAGGTCGATCGATTTAGTATTGACTTCTTTCACTTGAGTTTTTTAAAACTTGTGAATTAATTTTGACTTTTTACAACTTTTACCAACACAGGCATATTGCTAAAAAGTCATTTTGTCGGAATTATCTTCAGAGTTATTTCCTGTGTTGTTTTCTTGTAGGTAGAAAATAAAATTTCAAATTTATGTCTTCCTGTTTTTATAGGTGTTAAGGAGCCGCAGAAGTTTTATTACGGAAGAATTTAATAGCCGAGATAGTTGGATATGTTATGAGGAAAAATGGAATAAAGCATGATGGACGTGACGAAATGTCGACTGATCGTAATTCTTCTTCTCATACTACGTGAGTTTACTGTTCAGTCTTTGTAACACTTGGAAGTAAGTTATTAAAGGCTTGAAAAAAAAACATTTAACAGTTTTATTTCTGATAATAATAAAAAGAAAATTTTTGCACAGAATAAGTTTTTCAAAAAAAGGTAAAGAACTCCATTAAACCAAAAATGAACAAAAATAGAATCAAATAATCTACCAAGCATACAACAACCAAAAATCAATATCAATAAATAAATGAAACCCAAAACAAACAGAAATTAAAATAAGTCAAACTCAAAACGAGCAGAAATTAATCTGAGTAGGGTTCTAAGCCCTATGCTTTCTAAAAGCCAAAATATAATTTGTACTTAACTGGAAAAAATTCAAATGAATTTACTGAAAAATATGTGCATTGTCAGTTTAATATACATATGCTGACCTTTTTTCTTTAAAATCTTAATTAATTTTTTATTTCTTAAAGTTATAAAAGAGATAACATTTAAAAGAATTCACTTCTTAAATTAAGCAAAAGTGACATACAACCGATAACAAACAACTGAAAAGCGACATATGACTTTGCTTAGTTGGTTAAAGTAGTCTCAAAATTTTCTTTTGTTCGTTTTTGGATGTGTCTTGTTTTTAAAGTTTGCGCACTAAATTTTCACTTGGTGGATAGTGTAAAAAAATAGATAGAAAGTTGGAAAATTGTAAATAATTTAGCCGAAAATCAGTTCACTTGGAATAAAAAAAGGAAGAATAAAGAATAAAAACATTTTTATTATTTTAAATAAAAAAATTGACAAACAACTGTATAAAACAAATTAAAAAATCGACAAACAACTGTATATTGTTTACCCAGGTCTATTTGATTCTACCGTGAAAGAACTCCGGATTAGCTGGTTGACTCTGGTTTTAAAATTCCTTTTTGTGTATTGTTTATGAAGGACCAGAAATATCAGCTCAGGGCTAACCCCTTCCAATTAGAACAAGATTTAATCGGTTCTAAGAAGAAAGAAGTTCCAAAGAAGACAGATATACTTCCCCACTTTGCAAACATGAGGAGCATGATTTGGTGCATTGCTTGAGCCGGTGCAGGGGTTCTCTACGATTAGGAAAGGGATATTTGGAAAAATTGTGTTGATACTCCCAGATGTCTTAAATAGTACGTCGCCGCAATTTATCTGTGGAATAGAGAGGTATATGGTTAAAATTATGAGGTATCTGGGGAGTACAATAATTTTGTCAGTGTTGCCGTGTTGCGCCATGATGACAAATCCGCATAACTAAATTAACTTAATTAAGTTTCAAAACTTAATAAATTTTAATAAAACAATTAGAATAAAACTTAATGAAACTCAATTAGAATAAAACTTAATAAAACGTAATAAAACTTAACAAAACCTAATAGAACTTAATTCGAATAAAACTTAATATAATTTAATTAGAATAAAACTTAATAAAACTTGATCAGAATGTACCATTGAAGAATTGTTTGTGGTAATAGAAAAGATTTGCTCGTGGCGATAGAGATTTCTCCTATAGCGCCACTTGGAGATCAGATTCCTTTGGGAGCATTTACCTTGGAGACTGGCGAACTAGTTACCTATTATCGGACTAGACTCAGACATACAAGAGAAACGAACACTTATAAAAAGACAATAGATTTATTAAACTTACATGCTTAGTTGTACAGCAATGGGTCACTTCAAAGACAAATAAATGGTGTCCGAGATTCTTTGCCGTACGAGCTCTTTCTGATCCAACTTAACATTCCAATTAAAAAACACATTTTCCCCACTCCCAAACGCAGTTCTTTCGTCCTGCGCTCTAGGGACTGCCTGCCATTGGCTCACGTGCCCCAAGGACGCGAACCCTCGTCCAATAATACGTCTTAAATATTTTTGATGATTTAGGCTTTCACACGGTTCTTATCGTTTAAACGTCCTTAAAAATATTGTGCGTAGCACTTTTCTTATTGCTCACTGTCTTAGCGAAATCCAAAGACTGCAGTTTCTTGTCTGTGCTGATTAAGGACTTTTTCCTTTTTGAAACTAGATTTAGCTTAATTATAGAGTCCGAACTAAAGAAGGAACTTTTTTTTGGTATTTCAAGTATATCGTGTTTTACTCCCTGTACATATCACCCTTCCCATGAAATAATTACGCCCCGTCATTAGTTACTGCCCATCAGGCGTTTTAAAATTTTTCAATTATTTTTCCTATTTTATTTTACATCCCTATTTAAAATTCATCTACATGACTAAGATTATTTTTGTTTCTATGTCAGCTACTATACTAAAGATTTTTTTTTTTTTCTATATCTAAAAATGATTAATTTTACTTTTCCAATAAAGTTGGGACTATTCTACTTTTAAATTAGTTTTTTTTTTTTTTGTCTAAATTAAGTACCACATACTATATACACAACGTTAAGTGAATAACATGATAATATTACACCTAATTCTACTTGTGGTACATACATGAATGATTTATAACATACAATATTTGGTTCATCATATTCACTGATGACATTAAAACACTTTCACTATTGGGATTTTTGGATTGTCAAAGCTGTTAGGAAGTAACACATGTAGCTTCACATCTATTCGTCACCTTTCGTGTCCTTAGTGTACTACACCCTTCCGTTGTAAATTATGGTCCTTCACTCCTTTTGTCGTGGCAAAAATTTCGAAGCACTTACGTTATGGTTTCTTCATGGAACAGTTCGAGTCTAGTTGTCTTTACACGGTAGGTTTTCCCTAATAGTCAACTGGGAAATGACCGTTAAATATCGTTCAAATGGTCAACTGGGAAATGATTCTTCCTACTACTGGTGTTGGTGTTTTTCTTCTCAGCATATCATTTTTAGGATTTTAGGGCACATAGAGAATGTATTCCCGCGTAAAATTGTTCATTTGTTCTATTTGAAACGGGTTGTCGTCGTATTATAGTGACTCTCTTAATATATTGTCTTTAAATTCAACTTCGAACCTCTTCAACTATTATCTAACTTCAAATATAGTTAAGTATCGTTTATCTTGTACTGCTCGATTGTGTTCTCAGAGTTAAAGTTCAAATTGTCTTTAATTTCTGCTTCAAATATCTTCAAATGTCTTTAAGTGTCATTTAACTTCGAATATTGTCTGTCGTGTTCTGATCGATGGAGTTCTCAGAATTAAACTTCAAATAATCTTTAATTTCTTCTTCAAATATCTTCAAATGCCTTTAAGTGTCGTTTAACTTTAAATATCGTTAAATATCGTGTGCTGATCGATGGAGTTCTCTGAATTAAACTTCAAGTTGTCTTTAATTTCGTCTTCAAATATCTTGAAATGTCTTTAAGTGTCATTTAACTTTAAATAGCGTTTAATATCGTTTATTTTAAAATATCATCACTATACTGTCAAATTATTCTGGGGTCCATAGTGAGTATTCACAGTGATATTTACGTATTTATATCTTTTACTGACCTATGGGTTTCTCAGCGTTTATGCAATTATATAGTTCGTTAAAACACTTGATACTGAGGTTAAAATATAGTGTTACCTGATACATAATATGGTTCATAGTCGAAGAAACGACGGTCGAAGGTAACTGTTGTTTTCGTAGACGAAGCTGGTATGAAAGTTGCCTGGAGTTATGGTGAGTACCCTTCGTTGGTTGAGATATGATAAAATAGATGTTACTGGGTCGTATCTGTACTGGGCAGCTTATTGTAATACTCAATGACCAAAGTGTCCATTTACTTTCCTGTAATAAAAACAACGCTGCAGAATCAAATGTTCTTTGAAGTAAATACACATACAATAATTCACGCATTAATTGGGTTATAATTTCTTAGCTATGAGACAGAATTAAATAAATACACTAATATTAGCACTCACAATGAAAATCTAAAAGAGAAATGTCTTCAAATTTGTTTTGATAACGAAAATATCGATATTAGATAAACATAATTTACCCTACATTATTAAGTTTGAGGTCTGTTTTTACAATATTTTTCATGCCTGAATTGGTCACGCACGTCCAAGTTATTTAAGAAAATCATGTTGCAGAGTTATAACCGCACGGTTTTACTTAAACGGTAATACAATTGGGGGACAAGACATGACAAGGACTAGTGGAGACCTCTCTACCCACTCGTTTTCTGATGTCTTCCCTATTTCTTGGCTTAGACGTTTTCATGTGGCTCCTTGTTTAACGGCTGAAATGCAGGGGTTCTTAGTCTCAGGATTTTTCTGTAATTACAAGTCAACATTGGTGCCTCATATTCGCTTTTCGAATAAGGTCATTAGATGCAGGATTTCCAAGCTTGCTTCCGTAGATTCCAGCTAATGCTTGGCAAAGAATATAAGCATAATGAAGAACTGACATCAATATCTTTTTAGAAGGCTATTGTTTGAGCAAATCCTTCAGCACTAAATCAATAAATATTATATTAAAGTCTTATTAGAATCTGTTAAGCGAGAAACACCTTCACATTAATAGAGAATTCCTTGTGGGTTTTACTTAGTCGCTATTGGACATTCACAGGGTTTCAATCCATGTATCTTAACTGTTCAAATGGTTTTAAAATTTTACATATTATTTTTGAGATATAATTTCACATCCGCCGTGAAATTCTACATATAAACGTACCAATAGGTTGTTTGGTTATAGTTACCAATAGTTGGCTATTAGTACATATATTACTCGAGTAAGAAACACATGAATGAGCAATGTGTAGGCCTAAAATAATTATAATCTGCACTAAGATAAAATGTTTCATATAATTAGACGCTTCTGTACTGGTAATTTTTTTTTGATTTTATAAAGCTGCCAGATATAAGGGTATAGCCTACTGAATTTCATAGTTTAAAGACTAAACTTCTTTTTAAAATACCCGACGCTCCGAATTAGTCGTGTTTACTTCAGCTAGTAAAAACAAATTTGCTTTATCAAAATATACTGAAAACTGGTTGAGATTTGTACGGGTATAATGGGGGTGAAGAAATATAGGTTTCAAGAGGAAATCTTTTTGGTAGTCACTATATCAGAATTGGATAATTTAATATACATGTGGCTCAAATAAATTTCGCATGAACTAAAAAAGAGGGAAACGGGGAAAAAAATTGACAAAAATAAACGTTTTTCACTAAATGAAGCACAGTCTTTTCAAGTTAAACATAAACCCTAGTCTAACTTAAATAAATTATCAGGTTCTAATTAGTTTAATTGAGATAATTTAATTTTAATTAATAACTTATTGATATATTATATTTTAATAAATAATTAAAGTAAAAAATTGAGTACGAATTTATTATTAGACTAGTTAAATAAGAAATTGACTGATACTTTAAGCAAGAAAAACTAACAAAACGGCGAGTAAAAAGGAAGATTAAACACTAAAAACCTAAAAATAGAGCAAAACACGATTCATATCAAGCTATAGCTATGAATATTGTCAGATTATATAATTTTTAATTCAAGTTAGGCATATTTTATTTATTTTTTATAAAATTTTTTTTTTTTAAATATTCACGTTTTAGGCAATTTAAGCAGGGATTATACATATTAGAAAAATCTTATTCCCGTTGTAGAGAGGAGATTTCGCCTTTACTTAATACATGTATAAAACCATTAGTAAAGATATCACCGTCATCACCTTGCAGTCTTCTTATTGGTATAAATTAAACGATAAGTAAAAAAATTTTTGTTTTTTTTTTGATGACATCAATTTTTGTTTGGACCTGAGTCGAATTTTCATAGAAAATTCGAGGGGACCTGAGTCAGTATAGGTAAAATATAACGTGACTGACTTGCTAAAATATGTCACAAAAATTAGAGCACAATATATGTCATAGTTAAACCAATGAAATTAAAGAACATTTTTGTCACAGAACTATAGAACAGTGATCTCTCTGTTATTGAATACGTCATAGGTATAAACTAATGAAATTAAAACACTTTTCTCTTCTTTTTTTTTTTTTTCGCCTCGGAGCTATAAGAAAGTAAACTCTCTGTTTATCTTTAAAAGCATTCTGATCCAAAAAACGAAAACCTAGCTCACAGAAGTTTCTATTCAACCTTTAAGTATTGTTTTGATTGGCACTGATTGGCATAAAAATACTAATTTCTTACACTTGAAGGACTGAGAAATATCCCTTCCTACGGTCGTGTTAACAAAAAATTAAAGAAAACAATAAATGGCCGTGTGTTCCAACCCCGGCGTCCCACAACAAGTGGTCCAACGCCAATTGTCGTTCTCAGTCGACCACGAGCTTCCTACCCTTGGTTTTTTTCTGTGATCGTCAACGTTTTGAACTTACTCTTGTTATTTTATTTTTTTTTTTTCATTAATATTGACATGGTTAACTTTACTTGCGCACTTTTTAATTTATTATGGTGTTAAATTAATATATTTTAAATTTTTATCTAAATTAATTATGGATATTTACATCTGTCAGGTTTTTTAACCGTTCTACCTGACTGTGTCGTTCGTTTCTACTCTGTTTGTTGCAGTTTTTTCTTTTTCGGGGTTTGTATCGAAATAATGTAAAATTTTTTGTATTTTTTTTTAAAAAACTCTTGCCCTTTTAATTTAGTTTGTTTACCGTGTGCGGCTTCTGAGGTTGGCCTAGCTTTTCCTATTTCTTTAGATACTATTTGGTCTGGTTCGACTTCAGACTCTTCAGAACTGGTTGCTGACGAATACTGATTAGAAATTTTAGAGGTTGCACTTTTTGTGGTATCACCTGCCATTCCTTCGTAAATTTCTGCTCCTCTGGAAGTAGAAGGTTTATTCTCTAAGTCCTCGCCTTGAGTTCTCAACTCGGGGGATTTGAAAGATTCATGAGAGCTTTGGGAGGAATCAATAGTTTTTGCGGGGTTCCTCCATTGTTTGAAGGCCATGTCTTCAGGGGGATGGGGCATTCTTTGCAATAGGGATTCCCTCCGTGAAGACCACGTCCAGTCGTGTTTAGGTTTTACCTTCGATACAGTTATATCATGATAGCGACCGTTCTTGTCATAAGTGTGATTTTTATTCCTGTGACCTTTACTCGTACTAGAGTTTATGTTAAAATTTGTTAAATTCATATCTTCTATAAGTTGTGTTTTGGTTATATAAGTTAGATGTATTTTACTTAAGGTAATAAATTTTGTTTATCAAGATATGTTTAATTACTACTGTAAGGACAAGGGCCTTTCTATTGGTGTTGTAGGGGAAACCATATCGTCTGGAAATCTTTTGGGGGGACATGGGGTCGAGATTCTATCGGGGAAAAATTGAGTTTTTGGAGATATTGTATAATCTAAATCTCCTGCGTTTGCCGATGAATAACTTGTTGGGCTTTTTGGCGTTCTTATTCTTACTGGTGTTACGGATTTTTTATCTGGAATAACTAGATTTTCCATAGCCAAAAATTCTTCAAAGTTTTGTTCATCACTTTCATTTTCAAAATAATCTTGTTTGAAATTAAAGGGTTTTAGCTCTTCCAGTCTTGACCTAGGGGTCTCATTGTCCGAATCTGATGAATCAGTAGAAGAGGGATGTGACATCCATCTCTCTGGAAATTTTGCTCTTTTTATTCGGCTAACATGCGCCTTGTAAGTTTTTCCACTATCGGGGTTCTCCATTTTAAAGGTATATTCATTATCGTACTTTTTGACTATTCTGTACGGACCAGAATATTTGTTGGAAAGTTTTTTTTCCTTCCGTTTTTGCCTTGTTCTTTAGGTAAACGAAGTCTCCTACTTTGAAATCTATAGTCCCCTTAACTTTGGGTTGGTTTCTTAGCTCTTGGTTTATTTTACATTTTTCCAATTTTTGCCTAACTATTTTATAAGTTTTCCTCATCCTATTTTTGAATTCTTGTTTATAATCTTCTGAGTCGTGATAATATTGCCGAGATTCAATAATATACTCATACGGGATTATAAAATATCGACCAAAAAGTAAAAAAAAATGATTTTATCTGGTTGTTTAGGAATAATCAGGTTTGATTATGTTGGTTAAATAAGGTAAGAATTTATCCCAGTCACTCCTATTGTCGTTAGTATAAATAAGTAGAAAGTTAGAAAATATTTTATGTATGTTTTCTATTTTTCCCTTGGCTTGTGGATGGTACGGCGCTGTCACCATTTTATCTATATTAATGGAACTCATTAAATATTTTGTTACTTTTGCAACACAATTGCTCCCGTTGTCGCTCAAAATTTTATTAGGAATGCCAAATTGTAAAAATAATTTTGCTAATGCCTTACTTGTGGCATAAGCACCTTGATTTTTTGATGCTTTTTCAAAAGTAAATCCGGAAAAATGATCTACAACCGAAAGAATACACGTATGGCCTCTGCTAGAAACAGGTAAGCCTCCATTTGTCCCGTACAGGTCAAATAAGATGATATTGAAGGGGTACTGTGCTACTGGGACCCTTCCCATTGGGGGATTTGGATAAGCCGGGGGGGTTTTTCTCAAATTACATTCCTCACATGTACTTATAAATTCTTTAAGTTTTGTCAGTGCCGATTGTACGTAAAAGTATTGTTTTAACTTATGGAACATTTTCATAACTCCTAAATTTCCACCTGTGTCCGAATGAAAATATTCAAATGAGGGCCCTATCAAGCTTTGTGGTAATACAGGTATTATCGAGGTTTGGTTTCTATTTGTCTCAGCAGTCACAATCCTACACAGTATTTCTTCATCAAGGTCGTAGTAGAAATTGTCTGTCTCTTTTCTAATAGTTTTGAATTTATCCGGTAAAGCCTCATCATTCGCAAAATAATCAATTAGTGCTACGCACATTTCGTCCTTTTTTTGCTTTCTTTTTATATTTTCCAAAGACAGGGGACAATAGTTAATCTTTTTTTCTTTTACTGCGTCTTTGACTTTGTTTTTCTTATATCCATGTTTGCTTTTAGCATTGATAGCATTAAATTAATTTTTTTCAGTTTCAGACGGGTCATTTTCTGGATATCTACTCAAAAAGTCGCAAGCTGCGTTTTGTTTTCCCTTTAAATGTTCAAATTCATAATCTCGTTCTTTTATTTTCATGATCCATCTCGCTAGGATGCCCGGGTTGTTTTTAAATATGCGTATGTAATGCAATATTGTAAGGTCTGCCCTTAGTATAAATTTTCTACAAACAAAATACTGTCTAAATTATTAAAGGTGTTATATAATAGATAGTAATTATCAGTTTGTGGCTGACGAACTACTTTAGCCTTTTGATAAAGTTTTACTCGAATATCATATAAATTTTTCTAGTTGTATGGGTGTTCCCTGTAGAGGGTTAGGGGTTTCTCCCGGGATTTTTTCGAAAGGATAGCGCCTATGCCCTTTGAGCTAGCATCAGTGGTAACGATGAATTTTCCGTTTTCGAAATCAGGGAGTGATAAAATTGGTTCAGAAGTGAGCGCCTTTTTGAGTTGGTCTAGGGAAGTTTGAGCTTCCTGGGACCAGGTAACACTATGGGAGTTTCCTTTCGTTAATTCCGTGAGGGGTTTCTCAATTTGGGAATAATTGCGTACACATTTTCTAAAGTAGCCCGTAAGTCCTAAAATTCCCCTCAATTCTTTCATAGTTCTGGGGGGCTTGAGGTTTTCAACACATTTTATTTTATCAGGGTCTGGGGATATCTTTCCCTGGGTCACTACTACTCCTAAAAATTTAATTTTGGATAGAAATAAATTTACTTTCTCGGGTCAGCATTTTAAATTGCCTTGCATGAACTTCTCGAAAACCTTAGCCAAGGTTGCTAAGTGCTGCTCCGTGTTTTCACCCACTCATATAATATCATCAACGAAATGAATTATATTCTTTAATCATCTTAAAAGGTGCAATAGTGGTCTACTTAGCGCGCTTGAACTTGTTTTAAGCCTAAATTGTACTCTCAAGTAGTCATAAGAACCAGATTCGGATGCTGAAAATGCAGTTTTATGGAAATCCTTTTTGGATATTTTCACTTGGTTTTAGCCTTGGTTAAGGTCTAAAGAGGTAAAAATTTAGTTTGTGCTTTAGATTGAGTCATGAATTTCATCTATTCTTGGTAAAGGAACTTTGTCGCTCACTGCTTGTGTGTTGAGATCCCTATAATCCACAACGAGCCTAAGATATAACTTCTTTTTTGTTACTCAGAGTATTGGTGCACTATACGGACTTATACTTGGGCGTATAATCTCGTTTCTTTCTAATTCATGGATTTTATTTTTTATCCACTCTTTGTGCTTATATGGCACGCGATATGGCTGTTTTGCTACGGTGTTACCAGTCGTTAAAATTTTATTCTGGTAAAATTGGATAATACCGATGTAATTTTAAGATTCAGAAAATACATCCTTAAAAATACATAATAATTAGCATAATTTTTTATTAATTTCCATATCCGTAATATGATCCATTTTAAATTTGTTTAAAAATTGCGATTTAGTCAAAGGATATTCGTTATTTGAAGTTTTAATACCGTTAACTAGGTTTCTTTTTGAATTTTCCCATTTATTTAAATCATTTTCCGTTAAAATCTCGATTTGGACTAAACACGTCCCCTTTTTAATTGTAATTGTATCATTTTCATGGTTATTGGTTACCCAAATAAAACCTTCCCCTTTGTCATAAGATATAATCTGTTCCTCGCATGACAGATTTTCGGGTATTTCAGACGGTGTCGCAAACCATATTTCTGATTTGCTAATTATTGGCTCGATCATTTGTGATATTTGGATTTTTTGAATCGTTTTGGGAGGGACTTTTGTTTTCCTTATAACAAATCCGTAATATTTATATTCATTTTAATTGTTTATTAGATTCATACTGGCGCTATGCTGCGCCATTGCGGCATCTTATGGCGTCACGTTGGATTTTACTATGTTTTTCCACAATTCCACTATTTTCATAATGTCATGTGATTTGTACTGTCGCATATCTCCTATTTTTATTTTCTCGGATTCAATGCTGTTAATATTTAAATATACTTCATTTCTGAAATATTTCTCAGGATAATTGGATGAATTTCCCATTAAGCCCTGCCTTTGCGAGACATGAGTTTCCAAATACTTCGACATTATACCACTAGAAATTTTGTTTACTGTTATGTTATCTTCGTAACTTCTGTTACGATTTCTTAAGGTAGAAATATTTTCCCCCACCTTAGCTGGGTATACGAACTTCTCGTTGGCTACGTCTAATAGTATTTTATTAGACCTTAGAAAATTTGCCCCTATAATAGCTTCATATGGGAGATTATCGCATATAATGAAATTTGTCATGAAGGTTCTGTTGTCTCTTTTTACGTTTAGGCAAATTGACCCTTTTGCATTTAATTTATGGCCTGTAACACTTGTTAAATTGTGATTATTAGGGTTCTTTTGTCGCCTAACGTGCAGAGGCAACGTATTAAATACGCAAGAGTTTATGATATTTTCAGTAGCTCCACTGTCAATTAAGGCCGTAAAGTAAACGTTTTCTACAAAAAAATCATTAAATATAGGTAACTTGTTAATAATATCACTACAAGAAGGCACTAGTATTGTTTTGGACCTATTAAATATCTTTGGCACCCTCGGGGTCCAACTTATGTTTCTGAGGGGCCTGAAGCGTTTCCCTGAGAATTTATTTCAGTTGTCGGTGCCTGTAATAGATATTCAGACGTGCTAGGTTCCGTAGGCATATTTAAATGATTTACGTCTGCCTGTCTTTGCCATGTATTATTATGGTAGCGTGAATGTCTCGTGTCAGTGCCATTTGCTGGCGCTGACTGCCAGTGCCGTTGGCTTGTAAAATTTTCACTTCTCATCTGCAAATTTTCATGATTTCTATATTGCATTCTCGCATTATGTTGACCTTGGCGAGTATTTGGGTTTTCAAACCGGTAATTAATTTGCCTGTTGGGGAAAGGGATATACAAATTTGGTTGGTACGCATTATAAGGTACTGATTGGCGCAATCCCCCCTGGCTATAGCCTATTGCACGACCGGTGCTAAAATTTGTTCTTCTGAACAAATGGTTACCGTAATTTTGCGTGTTACCGACAGCATTTCTTGGTATGGGATTGGTGACGTAGTGGCACTCTCTTGCTATGTGGCCAACATGATTGCAGTTATAGCACCTTATTATTGTAGGGTTAATGGGCTGAAAACGTATTGTTTTCTGCCTAGCGGGCTCTGGCGTTTTTTTTCTTTTTTCTACTGGGGAGTTATACCTTGAAAAGAAATTTGGGGATGTCTGATAGCCCTTGAAGATTAGGTTAGCGGTTGAGTCGCCTAGGTTGTTTATTTTTTTATTACTATGATTAGCAACCATTTTATCAACTTCAATTAGTCGTTCTACCTCTTGGACTGCAAGGTCCAACGTCTGAATATTCTTGGATATTACTAATCGATATGGTTTTGGGGGTAGCCCTTGCAAAAAGGTATTTAGTATGATTTTTTCATACAGTTGCCCCGAACCATTTCCGTATTTTGCTTCTACGGAAATGCGTATATTATCCAGGTAGTCCCTTATAGATTGTGAAAAATCAAAGCTCACTACTCCCTGTTTTAATTTATTTATTGAACTGGTTTCTATAAATCTCTCTTTGAATGCTTTTAAAAAGTCATCCACCGTAGTTATTGGCAAGTTGGCGTTATTTACTATGGTATGCTCGACCTGTTGTAGAAAGGTTAAGGCCTGGCCTCTTAATCGTAGTAGGAGCATGTCTTTTAACGCTTAAACGTCTGTTTTTGTTAATTGTACAAACTGGGTCAATTGGATATTAAATTCGTCAATATCTGATTGACAATTGTATTCCGGGATATATTTCGAAATCTATATATTCTTTGCTACTAAATTTTGCACTAATATTAATTAATTTATATCCTCAATATTTTCATTTTTTTTTTTTTTTCGGTTTTTTAAAATTTTTATAAAATTTTATTAAACTAATTTTGGGTTTGCTATTATATACAATTATTTATAATGGGTTTACTATAGTATCCTATCGGTTCTATGCCAAATAAATTTTCTTATATGTCTGTATCTCTCCGAAAATTAAATTTGAATTACGAAGTTTAAATAGCCTAACTAGTTCGCAGTTTTCATCCAATTTCCGACACGCGCCATTTGTACTATTGAATGATTGTTTGTGGTAATAGCGACGGTTTGCTCGTGGCGATAGAGATTTCTCCTATAGAGCCGCTTGGAGGTCAGATTCCTTAGGGAGCATTTACCTTGGGGACTGGCGAACTAGTTACCTATTATCGGACTAGACTCAGACATACAAGAGATACAAACACTTAAAAAAAGACAATAGATTTATTAAACTTACATGCTTAGTTGTACAGCAATGGGTCACTTCAAAGACAAATAAATGGTGACCGAGATTATTTGCGGTACGAGCTCTCTTAGATCCAACTTCACACTCAAATTAAAAACACATTTTCCCCACTCCCAAACGCGGTTCTTTCGTCCTGCGCTCTAGGGACTGCCTGCCATTGGCTCACGGGCCCCAAGGACGCGAACCCTCGTCCAATAATACGTCTTAAATATTTCTGATGATTTAGGCGTTCACACGGGTCTTATCGTTTAAACGTCCTTAAAAATATTGTGCGTAGCACTTTTCTTATTGCTCACTGTCTTGGCGAAATCCAAAGACTGCAGTTTCTTTTCTTTGCTGATTAAGGACTTTTTCATTTTTGAAACTAGATTTAGCTTAATTATAGGAGTCCGAATTAAAGAAGGAACTTTATTTTGGTATTTCAAATATATCGTGTTTTACTCCCGGTACAAGAATAAAACTTAACAAAACCTAATTAAGTTTTGTAATGCTTTTCGTTCATAAAAATTCAATCATTAATAACCCAAAGACAAATGAAGCTTCAAAAAACTAAACTTTTTTTCAGCTGTTCAACACCAAATCTTTGTTCTATTTTTAGCTGAATTTTTACCCACATTTCTTTTTTTTCAATTTTGTACCTTATTGCTACCAAAACTAAGTAACATCGTTTGCAGGTCTTCTATTTTTATTAAAAGCTGAATTACCGATTTCCCAAATCTTTAAATATATATATGCTTGTATAAGCTTTAAAATAGTCAATTTAAACAGCCAGATTTCACTGCCCTCGGTAGTTTATAAATTTGTGAAAATTATGAATTTTATAATTATGATAGTTCTAAGTGATTTAGCAGGAATTTACAAATTTGAAATTTGGAATGAAATAAAGATGCCTATAAAAATTTGGAAAAGATGCCGAAATTAGGAAAAGACGCCAATTTGGAATATAATAGAGGCGCTTATAAAAGGCAACCTAGTGAAAGAAACTGGAAGGGATTTGGTAAAAATCAGTTGGTTTTGTCCCTTTTTTCAAAAAAGGAGTGAAATTACCAAATTTTATAGTAAGATTTGTAAACTCAATAAAAAATTAAACAATATCTGCCTACTTTCGGCAAACACAACTATAAACGCTATGGCTAGTTTGCCGAGACATTAGAAAATTGTCTAGAGAACAAATTACTTTATATCACAAGGATTGGCCTATGAGGTAAAGAAGATAGAAACCCTTTAAAGGAACTGAGTTTGTACCTTGTTGAATTTTCCCGCTTGTTCTTCACTGGTCAAGGTCTTGACCTTCAAGGTCTTACAATATTTTGTCGATTATACAAAATATGTTGGTCAAATCATAGTCAATGCAATAGTCATGGCTATGCAATATAGTGCTATGGAAAATAGTGCCATGGCTATGGAAAATAGTGGCCATAAAAACTTCGAAGGGTGCTCATTCAATTACAAATTGTAAGTTCTAGAGCCCTTTTTAAGATTCAAAAGTAAATGAAAGACTACCAGCCCACCCCTCCCCATATAACGTCCTTGTTAGCTACCCACCCCTCCCTGGATCTAAAGAGACATCCAATATAAATTTTTAGATAGTAATCTTGTACAGAATAATTAAAAGTTCAAATAACTAGGCCTTCAGAGATGATATGGCCCTCAAGGCCCCTGAGACAAGAACTGTAAATCATACCAGTTTCCCATTGTTTACATATATGTTTTATTGGAAAAGGCACCATGTTTGATCCTGGATGTCTGAAAAGGCTACGGGCACTTGGGTTAAACGTTCAGGGAAAGTTTGGGAGATTTTGAACTAAATAATAAGAAACTAGGTTGTCATCCAGCATCCAGGTTATCAAAACGACTCATCTACAATATTTCAGGAGCAGCTACGGCAATAAGTTAAAACTTTCAGACGAGTCTGAATTGAATCATAAGACACTACGCGCGTCCATGTTGCTAAAACTCCAGAACAGTTAAGGATATGAAGTTGCAAAAATTAGGGGATATCGGGGGTGGATGTTGCCTTAAAATGAAAACAAATAACACTATAGAGATCTAAGTTGTCGAAACATTTTATGTTTCAATTTTTTTTTTATGTTGATCTGCTTTTTTACGTTGATTTTTCATGCCATGAAGACACCTCTATTAGAGTTTCAGAACCAAGGTAGCCTCAACCAGAAACAAACTTGGTTGGATTGGTTCTTGACATCCTATCCTTGCCATTGATCCTTGACATAACGTCCTTTTTTAAAAAGCAAATCAGAGCTCTTTTTTTAAATGAGCTCAAACCGATTTTTTTCAAACAAGTATTTTAAAAAAGTAAAAGAAAATTCTTTTAATAAAGGGGTCAATCAATATTTTTTTTTACATTCTAGGTTGTAAAATAATTTGGGTAAGAATGACTCCAGCCCTCTAGAAGGCCAAAAATTATGCAGATTTTCAATTCCTTTATTTGAAAAATATTCCCTCTCCCCTCATCCAAAGTTTTATAATAAAATCATTGCTAAAATTCGTTGCAAAATTTTGTCATAAATATAAATATTAAGACAAAATCTTGATTCTTAAGCAGAAAAAGTGAATAACAACTACAGAAATATCACTTTTATTAACCAATAAAAAAACTAACAATTAAAAACAAACTTTTTGTAAAAAAAATTAAAATTTTTTTTGTAAAACTTTTTAAAGATTTAATACCTTAACTAATTAAAAAATAGTATGCGCACAATGGTTGTCAAAAGAGTTTTTTTTAATTTACCAGGGATGGATAAGGCTATAAAGTTTAAAATATTCAGAGAATGTTGAATTAAACCAAAAGACACTATGTGCATCCAGGCTGTCAAAAGCGCATATCTGCAAAATATCAAGTATGGCTAAGGGTATAAATTAACGGCTTAGGGTATTCACTACTCAGGTAAAACTTCGAGGGAATATTAGACTGGGGCTTCAAGTACATTTTAGACCAGGCTGTCTGCAAAATATCAGGTATGGCTAAGGGTATAAATTAACGGCTTAGGGTATTCACTACTCAGGTAAAACTTCGAGGGAATATTAGACTGGGGCTTCAAGTACATTTTAGACTTTAACTTGAGGGGAGGGGGCAAGGTAAGCTTAGCTAGGACAATAAATGTTTGAATAAAAATGCGCTTGTATTGATTTTTTGTGAAATACCCCTACTATTTTATGTTGTTCTGCTTAATTTTTCAAATAATCAAGACACCTTAATTAAAGTGATGTGCCCCAAAAAGGACAAATTCAATTTGACCAACGCACGACCTCTTTAGTTTTTGCACAAAATACAACTGATGGAGCCATTTTTTAATATATTCAATTGATTATAAATAAGCGATTTGACCAAAAAATCAGTTTTTGCTTATATCATAAATTTGAGCTGGACAAAAGCTAACTTGTAGATTTAAAACAAAAAGAAACACAACGGAATAGATGGGAGGTGTTGGCATCAAAAGAAAATATAGATGTCGCTAATAGGTTTAAATCTTTCAATTTTGCTTGTAGTATAGATTAAAGCTAGGTAAGAGCTAACATTTTCGATTTGAAAAAAAAAAAAAAAAAAACCAACAACAACGAAACAAATCAAATAGAAAGCGCAGACGTTTAACCCACATTTTATGATGAAAGATGATAGATTGCCAAAAATTGTACTTTTTGTTCATCCGTCAGAGACTAAATAAAAAATGGGCCGTCCCTAAATGGATTGAAAAAAGGTCAGTGGCAAGGATTAAGGGAAATTGGAATTTTATTGAAGGGGTATAGACCAAAGATTTGATAGATTGGCGTGGAGGAAAAGCATGTGCAGCGTGTGATTAGCGCAGCATGGGGTGGCTTGGTCTTGCAGTGAGTTGTTTTTATTGCATAATCTAAAATGATGGAATATTAGTGAGGTTTCAAAAAAGATAAAAGTTATAGGCTGATAGTGAGCCAGTTTTTGTGCACACAGGTATCTTTCATCTTAAAGTCAAAGTTTAAAGACGGCTTATTTTGGTACCATATGTTTCATGAGAGTATAAAAAATATTTGCCTTAATATAACTAAACACGCTTCAAATATTTAACAGCTAAGAAAGGAGCGTGCGAATCATCGGTTAGCACGAGTTTTCACGGTGTGCAACCCCTTTGAAACTAATAGGTAGAAATTTCCTGATAAAAAATAGATATATTAGTTTGTTGTTAAAAGTTCTTAGCAGTAGTAGTAGTGACGAAAGCATACTTCTTAGTATAAAAGACTAATAAAATCAACCTACCAATAAGATATGTGCAGTCACACCTGTAGACTGCACCTGGAATCACACCGGGGGATTGCTGTTCAAACCCATAGGAGTTCTCTGTGAATAATTATCCCTCCTTGGTTAATTTTGAGCTTTCACATTCTTTTATATTGACTATAAGTGACTTAACTAGGAATAATAATTACTTTCTGTAAATAATTACAGTGAAGCAATTATCAATACCTTTTAAACTAGTAGCGTTTTAGTAGTTATATCAAATAAATGCCTGTTATAATTTTTTTAAAATAACGCCGTTCTAGATTTACCCTAAACTAAACCTTCAAACATGAACCTTATCTACCTGTCTGTTGCAGTCACATTTTATCTTGCAATAATCTAATGCTATATTATCAAACAGTTCGTGGTAATAAACTGTAAGTAAGGAGCAACCCAGCTCAATATAACCGAAACTCTAAAAAACAGAATTTTGATACCAATAGATACATCAGAAGAATCAGATTTTTATGCTGATTTCACAAAAAGTTATGCGCCTGAGATAATTTGCCTTATTTTCGATAAAAGAGGGAAACAACCCCTTAAAGTCATAGAACTCTAATGAAAATTACACCAACAGATTCAGCGTATCAGCTCCTATCTGCAAAAACGTGGAATTTTGTACTTTTTGCCAGAAGAAAGATCACGGATGCGGTGTTTATTTATTTGTGTTTTCATTTTTCTTTTTTTTTTATTCTCCCAGGGGTGATCGTATCAATCCAGTAGTTCTAGAATATCGTGAGAGGGCTCATTCAAACAGAAATTAAAAGTTCTAGTGCCCTTTTTAAATGACCAAAAACATTGGAGGGCAACTTGGCCCCCTCCCACGCTCATTGTTTTCCCGGAGTCATCCAATCAAAATTTTGAGATAGCCATTTTGTTCAGCATAGTCGGAAATCTAATTAACTTTGGTTTTTATAAACTTTGCCCATTGTTTACCGGCCTTTGTGGTAGTATTGTTTATTGGATTTTTTTTCTAGTGGGGGGTCTGGGTCAGAGTAGGGGTTACGGGGAGAATCTTTTCATGGAGGATATTTCTTTGGAGGAAGGAACATTTCCATGAAGGGGGCACCAGATTTCCCAGCATTATTTAAAACGATCAGAAATTAAATAAAAAAACAAGTTTTTTTCAGCTGAAAATAAGGAGCAACATTAAAACTGAAAACGAAAAGAAATTATTACGTATATGAGGGGGTTCACCCCCTAGTCAATACCTCAGTCTTTACGCAAAAGTTTTTAGTACTTTCAAAAGAGCTATCTACTCCAATAAAATGGTCTCTGTGATTCAGGGGTTTATCATTCGAACAAAATCCAAACTTTAGCTCAAAGATCGAGGTATTGACTAGGGAGCGAACTCCCTAATATACGTAATAAAATTATTAAATAAAATAACAGAAATTATTCCGTATATGAAAAGGGCTGTCCCCTCCTCAACGAATCGCTCTTTACGCTCAAGTTTGACTCTGTCTCACAACTTTATTTTTTAAAACAATAAAAAACTTTAGCCTAAAGAGCGAGGTGCCGAGGAGGGGACATCCCCTTTCATATACGGAATAATTTCTGTTCGTTTTAAGTTTTAATGTTGCTCCTTACTTTCAGTTAAAAAAAACTTGTTTTTTTAGAAAGCGGTTCAATACCGCTTTCTAGGTCTATAATGAAAGAAAGGTTGAGGTGGTTAGGGCATGTTGTGCGGATGAAGGATGACAGATTGCCGAATATTGTTCTTTTCGGCCAACCATCTAGGGCTAAACGGAAAGCAGGTTGTCCCCGTCTGGGGTGGGAGGACGTCATAAAGAAAGATTTAAAGGAAATGGGAACTTCGTGGGCTGGTGTAAAAAGGGAGGCTTTGAATAGATTGGGGTGGAGGAGGAGCGTGCGTAGCTGTGTTGGCCACAGGCGGCTTGGTGCTGCGATGAGTTGTTAGTAGTAGTAGTAGTCCTCATACTTATTACCATTAGGATTAACCGAAATAATAGTTTTAATTTTTAAAACAGCTTCAGGTGGCAATTTTTTCTCACTTGGCACTTGTTTTTTTTTTTGCACTGTTTTTTTTCTCACTTGGCACTGTTTTTTTATTCAGTATTCTGTTTTGATAACTTAAGACAAGAAGATGGCGAGTGTATATCAAGGGGAGGGGGCTTAAGCCAATACGCTCCTCCTCTCAAAAGGTCAGCTATGTTTAGTGCATAAATTGCAAGATTGTGTGACATTAGAAGTTTTGTAGACAAATAGATGTTATCTAGTCCATGTCACTGCTCTCCTTGATAATTATTTTGCGTGCTTCTTTCCTGCTAGAAAATTTCTGGCAGCCACTCTTTGTTAAATATGAGTGGAAGGGATTAAAATGTCATCTACTGCAATCTATAATGGTACTATCTGGAATAATGGAAATATCACTAAAATAAAAGTAAACATTTTTACATTACTTTAAACATTAAATTAAAAGACATTATAGATATTTTAGGTACAGGGCACTTGATTTGACATATTTGAAAAAAAAATTCATGTGTTTTAACTGAGAAAATTTCTTATCAACTCTTATGTACTTATTCAATTATCCTACATTTTGTGTTCTAGAGAAAATTTTGGTTTATTTCCGTTTTTTGGGAACTTCATCAAAAAACACGTCACATTTTCTTAAAAAAAAACCATGCGTCAAATCAAAAATGATGGAAATTTGTAATTTATTATGCACCTATTTTTCTTCCAAAAAAAAAAATGCCAAATACTTTTCATGAAAATATTCTTTTAATTTTTCAAACGTTTTATATTCAACATTCTAGTCTCAAATAATACTCACCATGAACAGAGTTGAGCTATAGTTCAGAAAATATTGCAATTTGTATAAAAACTGAAAATGATACTTTGTGTTAGATATCGTGTCAGTATTGCCACATAAAGACATTTTGCCAATTAGATCAGCTTTTTTGTGTGAAATTTCATTTACTCAGTTTCAGAATCCACATAATAAGTGTATTAAGGAATATACGGAATTCAAAACTAGACATGTCACCCCGAAAGCGTTTTAACTTTGTGTTGGAACGATGGTCAATTTTATAGGTTTGGTATATAGCCAGATTACCGCTAATCACGCGTTTGATTTGCAATTTTTTTGCCCGTATTTTTTTGACTAGTTTTAGGTGGTAATTGAGACTAGGTTGTAAATGTGTCCAATAAGCTGTCTAAGTCATTTCGTCAAATAATTAGAATATTGAAAATAAATAAAACCAACAGGTTGTAATTAATTTAGGCTATCAAAAGCTATGAAAGAGACAAACAACGTCGACAAACGACGTTGATTGCTCGTCGAAAATATAAAATTCCAAATTTTTGTACTTAGGACCTTGAAACGTTTACATTAGAGTTTTCCGATATGCTGAATCTAATATTTTGATTTTTATTAAGATAAATTGCCTTTTTCATGGTGTATCCCCCCTTTTTCCAAAATCAGGCAGATTTTCTCAGGCATTTGACGGGCAATTTTAAACTTAATGAATTTTATATGTTTTGAATGAAAAATAGGTATTCCCTATAAAAAAAATAGCATTTCCAGTTTAGCGGTTATCCCAAAAAGTTAAAAACTTGTCGGACGGGGTGGCAAAAAATATCTGGAATCAGCACAAAAGTCAATCTTTTTGATGCTTAATTGTTATAAAAATTAATTTTTTTAGAGTTCCAGTTACTATTGGCCAAGGTTACTCTTTAGTTTCAGTTCTTTACCACGAAGTGTTTGACGAGTAACGAAAATTGAGGAATTTTCCTTCTATCCCGAACCAGTTTTCCTTCTATCCCAAACCAGTTTTCCTTCTAGCTATGTTTTCCAGCTGTGTGTATCTGCAGTAAATTACCATAAAAATATAAAATATAAACAAGACTATATCAAACTAGGAGGCAAAGTCAAATTATAATATCTTATTCAATTATAACCTATAACAAGCCAAAATAACTAAAGAAGCAACAAATAAAAAATGTAACAGTTAGAAATAAAAATTATATACTAAATGAATAATTACAAAACTAATAGATCATTTATTTTTAAGCAATAAAAGATGTGCATTCAGGGGGGAAAATTCGATAACAGGAGGAACAAAAATTTTCTCATATCTATCCTTGAAGCCTTTTATTGGCTTACAAATTGGGATTTTGTCGAGGCAGCATGAGATAGGCTTGGTCTAAGGGGTGAAAAACCACTAGAAAAAAGCAAATATTCTAGGGGTTTTATGACCTTTTGTTTTATCAGATCGGCTAAGCCAGCTACCCCGTTTCTAATTTGGTTCTCAGTAAACTTTAAAGTTTTCCTGAAATACGTAATGTCATTTTTTTAATATCTATTTGGCAATTGAATCATTTTATTTTGTTTTGCTGAGTGTTAAAACCCTAAAAAGACATTCTCAGTGCAAAAACTGGATGACTGGTTATAGCAATTAGTATAATGCATTTTCAAGTTTTTTAGATCGACCTTAAAAAAATTTGCACAGCACAACACCTTGTGAATCTATTTTAGATCTGTCAGTAATTCAAGACAAACTTGCTCTTTTTTATTTAGTATTATGTTTTGATGATTTTGAAGGAGACAAAGACAAGGACGCCAAAAGGCAAGGGGCTTGAGCCAATCTTCTCCTCATCCTAGGAGGTCAACTATACGCATCACATAAACTGCAAGGTTGTGTGATCTTAGAAAATGGAATTTTTCTGACAAATAGATGTTATCTAGCCTAAATAGCACCTTCTTCCAATCCCTTCATCATCCCTCTTGCACAAATTTTTTTTTTACAAAACACATCAAAATTTGCTTATATGCATTGTTGTTAAATATGAGTTGAAAGAAATTAAAATGTCATTTACTGCCATCTAGTCCATCTATGTTGGCATTATGTGAACTAATGGAAATATTCTTAAGATAAAGGATCGACACACGTAGCTGATTTTGGGAACCGATTTCAGCATCAGTGGACAAACGATAGTGGTAAGAAAAATTTTTTCTAAGAAAAATTTATTGCGCGAAATTTTCAAAACAAAAAATCATGGACACAAATAGTCAACTGGAATTTATTAATAGTTGCATGGTTGATTCCAGCTTAGTTCTCAGCTCAGTAGCGGGGTCTTTCACTAAACACATCTCTGGCTGACTATTTATTTGTATCGCTATTTTTTTGTCATGATCATGATGAAAATCGGCACCGAAAACTAGAAAAATGCTTTAAGTTCAAATTGACGCCGATTCTTTTAAAAATCGGCGTTGATTTGAAAATCAGTTTTCGAAATCAGCTACGTATGCCCATCCCTATAAGGGTAAATATTTACCCTATATAAATATAAGGATACATATGATACAGGTAAAATTTGTTTACATTACATTAAACATCTAAGTAAAGAAATTATCGACATTTTAGCCAAAGGGCACCAGATTTGAAACTTTTTGGAAAAAAAGATGACAAATATGTACTTTAGCAGGAAAAAT
The DNA here is from genome assembly GCF_049724085.1 of Artemia sp. Qi Xiang Cuo. Taxonomy (NCBI): domain Eukaryota; kingdom Metazoa; phylum Arthropoda; class Branchiopoda; order Anostraca; family Artemiidae; genus Artemia; species Artemia sp. Qi Xiang Cuo. The sequence goes on along the minus strand of NC_142809.1, from coordinate 60,318,438 downwards.
GGCTAACCAACTACCACGGACTTCATCCCTTGTTCTTTTAATAATATCTAGGCTTATTTCCATCTATTAGGATCATTCTCAAAAACTGTGCCATACATTCTTTAAATAAACACTTAAAATGAAAGTCTGGTCAAAAATATTTGAAACTTACAATTCACTATGCAACCATATTTTTTTTTTACAAAAAATACCCAATAATTTTCAAAAATGTATCCTAGGTTTTATTTTTCCAAGCATATATTTTTACTTTTCCTTCTGTAAAACCCATTTTTTTTTCGTCTCGAAAAACACTCACCTAGCACATAGTTGAGGTATGGTTCAGAGAAATATCCAGTTTTGTATAAAAATTGTATAAGATACAATACGCTTGTGACTCTGATAGTTTTCTGACCCATCTTGCCAGTTTTGTCATATAAAGACATTTTTTTAATTACCTCAGCCTTGCTATGAGAAATATACAAATACTCAGTTTCACAACTCCTGTATCAAATATATGAATTTTTTATTTACAATATCTATAAAAAAAAAGAAAGAAAATTTTAGAATTTAAAAGTTGCCATAGCTTAAGAGTTTATTAACTTTTTCCTGGTAGGTTTCTCAATTTTATAGAGGCGATATCTAGCAAAGTTCGCATTTATCACGTGTTTGGTTTTCATAAAATTTTTGCCAGCATTTGCAAAAGTTTTCTTATTATTAAATATTGAATAGGCTAGTAGGCTACCATCTGTTAGTATGCATAGTTTACTATTACACTGACTTAGCAGTAAGTGGCAGGTTGCAGCTGAAACTAGGTGACAAATACTTTGTCACTTGTTTTATTCCACATTACCATCTCATTACATATTATATTTAATTTTTGCTTTTAATTTAATTATATCATATTCAATTATATTTAATATTATTTTTAGTCAGAACTTTTTGTATAAAAACTATGAAAATCGACACATCCAAAGGAATTCTTACTCATTTCTTAGAACGATTAGGTTGATAAGAATCAATAAAATTAACAGCTTATAGTTAATTTAAGCTATCACAAGCTATGAAAGAGCCAAACTTGCTTTCTGCATCAAAGGTAAATTATAAGTCTAAACTTCGTTTTGTCACACGATATCCGTTTATAATTCTTGCTTTTTACTTTTTATTTTATGCTCTGCTCCTATTTTTTCCTGGTTCCAAATGAGTCTCGTTGTCCTGTCACATACAACATATTAAGGTATGCTTTGGACACCCAAATTCTTAGGTTAATATAAAGAACAATTCTGAATATTTACATTTTCAGCTGCTTCATTTTTTGATTACAGTGCCATCTATTTTCTTTTTTTATTTCTTAGCATTTCCTTAGCTAGGTCCCAGTAGATACAAACTGAAAGCTTGGTCTTACTAACTGATATAAATAACTTGCTATTGCCTGTTATGTCCACGTTACAGCGAAAGACACCAGATACCTTTTATATTACTTTATTTTAATATTAGGTGCACAAGTTTAACAGCGCTGTCTATGTAATCTGTAATTAGATCGATGTTTATACAGAAATAAGTATCAGACAATACTAGTACTAATACTAACAGACTATGGCAGCAAAAAATCACTTGAGGCCAGCACAGTGGTGCACGCCCCTCCTCGATCTCAATTTATTAATAGCTTCACTCTTAAACCCCTCCCGTGTATTTTCTATTTCCTTTAAACCATTTTTATGACCCCTTCTGATCTATTCTGTGGTGACCCACTTTTCTAGTGACTTTGACCGTAGCTACATAGCGCCATTTGACGCAATCTTTAAAAACCCATAGAAAGAACGATTGAAGATGTCACCAAAAAATGTACACATATTTACTAAGATCTGAAGATTGTCATAGTTTCATTACTTCAAAAATTTACAAATCATTACAAATATCAGTTTATTCAATTTATGGCTTGTTCTTATTGTTTTCGTTGGTTCAAACAATGTTATAGGTTGCAAAATAGCACTGTCTAATTAAAGAATGAACAATGATTTATGTGTTATTTATTTATTTGTTCTTTTGACCAAAGCACTTCGTATGGAAGGAGTTGTCCTAGAAACGTCGGAGGGGGTTCGATCAAAAGCAATTCAAAGTTCTAGTGTCCTTTAAATATTCAAAAGTTATTACAGGGTAAAAATGTTGACTGTGGGGGGGGGAGGGTTGAAAAAAAAAACAAAGCATACCTCGTGCATGCAGGTTGTCAAAAGGGCGTAAGTTGAAACTTCCAGGGTCTGATGAGAGGGGTGTTCAACTGAACAAGAGGTGATGTATGCATACTATTACTGCTACTACTATTCCTACTACTACTATTACTAATACTACTACTAACGCTACCACCACTACTACTATTATTATTACTACTACTCCTCCAACTGCTATTAACACTACTACTTCTACTGCTACTACTACTACAAAGGTCACCGGTGTTAAGGCGGAAATTTCAGGGATAATTGAGGGGAAGTTAAAAAAAAAAAAAAATCAAAACACACTTTATTCACACATGTTGTCAGAAGTGTGTATCGACAATATCCCAGAAACAGCTTAGAGTATTAAGTTGAAACTTACATAGCAGGTAGTGGAGGATGTTGAACTAATCAAAAAGTGATATTTGCATGCTAGAATTTTTACGTCTACTACTACTGCTACTTTTACTACTAGTATGACCAGTACTACTGGTACTACTGGTACTACTACTACTACTGTTACTAATAATGCTACTGCCACTAGTACTTATGCTTAGAATATCGAGTTGAAACTTTCAGGTATGTTAAGGGGGAAGTTGAAAACAAAGCCATTATGTGCATACTGCTACTTAAACAATTATTACTACTACTACTGCTACTAATAATGCTACTGCCACTAGTACTTCTGCTTAGAATATCGAGTTGAAGCTTTCAGGCATGTTAAGGGGGAAGTTGAAAACAAAGCCATTATGTGCATACTGCTACTTATACAATTATTACTACTTTCAGAAAATATTGAAGGGGATTCTGACCTAAATAAAAAGACAATAGGTGTAAGTAAGTTGCCAAAAGGGTGTGTCAGCTATTTCTCAGGAACGGCTTAGAATATTAGTTTGAAACTTTCAGGTCAATTTGAGAGTGATGCTGAACTAAACGAAAGTTACTATGTACAAGCTACTGCTATCACTACTGTTCCTACTACTACTGCTGCTACTACTACTATTACTGAGGCGAAGGGTATTAAGGTGAAAATTTCAGGGAATGTTTAGGTCGATATTGAACTTAATCAAAAGACAGTATGTGTGTGCAGGTTGTCAAATCGGCATGTCGAAAAGAACGACTTAGGGTAGAAGTTGAAGCTTTAAGGTCATGTTTAGGATGATGTTGACCTAACCAAAAAGCCCTATGTGCATGCTTATACTCCTACCACTAAAACTTGTGCTACTGTTGCTGCTACTAAAAATACTTCTAGAACAGCTACTACTACGACGCTAAATACTGTTACTACTACTACTAGTACTACTACTACTACTACTACAACTACTACTACTACTAGTACTACTGCTGCTACTACTACTACTGCTACTAGTACTACTGAATCTAAGGGTACTAGGGTGATACTTTCAGGGAACTTTGAAGTAAATCAAAACGCATTGTGTCGATGCAGGCTATGAAAGGCCTGCATCGAGGCCTTTCATAGACCTTGACCAGGCCTTGAACAGCTATATCCCAGGAACTGCTTAGAGTATTAAGTCAAAACGTTAAATACATATCGATGGGATGTTGAGCCAACCAAAAGGTACTATATGCATACTACTAGTACTGCTACTTCTACTGCAACTACTTCTACTAGTACTAATACTACTACTATTGAGGCTAAGAGTATTAAGGTGAATTTTCATCAAATGTTGAGGGAGATGCTGATTTAACTCGAAACACACTATGCTTATACAGGCTGTTTAAAGGGTGTATCAGCAATTTCTCAGGAACGGCCTAGAGTATTAAGTTGGAACTTCTGGAACATGTTAAGGGGGATGTTAAAGTAATAAAAAGGTACTATATTTATGCTACTATTACTGCTATTAGTAGTACTAATGCTGCTACTGCTACTAGTGCTACTCATTCTTAGGCCAATGGCATTGGGGTGAAACTTTCAGGGTTTGTTGAGAGGGATGTTGGACTAAATTAAAACGACTATATGCATGTAGATTTAGGTTATTAAAATGACATATCAGAAATATCTAAGAAACAGCTTAGAGTATTAAGTTGAAACTATCAGAGCATATTGAGGGGATGCTGAACTAACCAAAAACGCACTATGTGAATACTACTACTACTATCCCCAATATTACTCATGCTGTTACCCCTACTACTACTGCTACTGTGAGTACAACTATTGCTAAGGCTAAGGGTATTAGGGTAGAGCTTTCAGGCAATATTGAAGATGATGCTGAACTAAATCAAAACGCCCCATGTTTATGCAGGTTGTCAAAAGGGCTTATAAACACTATCTAAGGAACGGCTTAGGGTATTAAGCTAAGACTTTTAGAGCTACTAATATTAATGCCGCTTTTGCTTCCATTTCTAATGCTGCGGCTGGTTGTCATACTGGTTGTTAAGACACCAGGAAGGATATCTTAGCCACTGGAATAGCACCTAAAGTAGAAATTTCCAGGGAAAATTTATAATGCTATAAAACTAAATCAAAGGGTACTATATGTATACTGGTTGTTAGTTATTCGTATCAAGAATATGTTTAGAGTAGCTGAGGGTATTGAGTTAAATTTTCAGGGCCACTACAATTACTACTGCTGCTACTACTATTGAAATAAAGCGGGAAGGTAGAAATTAATATTTGATCCCTCTTGCTTTCTGGTAGTTTTTGCGGTCTACGCCTTTATTATGAAAGTAAAGTGTAACATTAAACCCTAAAATGAGCCAAATTTTTACATTTGGGAGTGGGGATGCTTCCTCCTAGGTCCCTCCGTTGTCATGGAAACTTCAGAGGATGCTCAGTCGATCGGAAATTGAGAGCTCTTAGCGCCTTTTTAAAAGTGAAAAGTGATTTGAGAGCAACAAGCCTCTGTCCTAGAACAGTTTTTAATATCTGGTCTTAATGTAACCCCTTGAGACATATGATCAACATTTCAAGCTACTCATTTTGTTCATAATATTTGAAAATATCAATAAATTTGCATCGAAGGATGATATAACCCCCAAAACCCTGGGATAAGAGCAATATATTAGTCGAACTGCTAATTCTTTATAGATATATCGTGTAGCGGAAAAAATGGGAGGCATGTTTGATCTTGGGAGCTCATTGGGGTGGAAGTTTCATGGATTATTTATCCCTGATCAAATAGTCAAAAAGATCTTAAACATTTTGGTGTGGGAAACGGGAGCGGTTTGAGTCCAGTGAATAAGTCATAAAACTTTTTTAACAATTAATTTGAAATTTACAGCCGTAAGTCCTTGGGCCATGGGGACTAAAGTACGAACAATTATTCAAAGGACTGGTACCTGTTGAACTGGCCTCTCTTTTAAAAAAGCGGCCTTTAAAAAAACGTCAAATGTTTCGATTGGGTTCAAAATATGAAAATTTTGGGTAAGGGAAATGCAATACAGAAGGAAAATAAAAACAATATTTGCAAATTTTTTTATTCCTACCCACTTCAAATGAAAGGAGCTATTTTAGAAACTTGGGAGAAGGGGTCATTTGATTGAAAATTGAAAGTTCTTGTGTCCTTTTTAAAAGCCAAAAGCTAGTGTCAGGCAATCTCCCCTCCTCCCGGTTCCTTTTCTGACGTCCGGTCCCTTCTATCTTCCATGATATCGAAGCAAATATTGAGACATCTGTTCGGTTCAAAAACTTAAAAATGCCTGATAAGTCTGCCTTCGGGTTTGATACTACCAATATTTAACTTTATCTTACCCTGCTATGATGACACAACCCCCAGAAACACAAAAGAAGAACTAAAATGAAATAAAACGTATAAATAAACGCTGTAAGAGATTTTACACCGTATATTCTGCCTATTTTTTTAGAATATTGGTAGGATATTCCGAAATCCTTCTTTTCTTCATTATTTTTACTTGTCATACTTTCTCTGTGGCTGCTGAATTCTGCATGTTACCACTAGTAATTCCTCCCGCCACGACATCCAATCAAAAATCTGAGGTGGCCATTTTTCTCAAAATAGTAGAGAGGCTCAATATATATGTCTCCAGTGATGGCACGACTGCCCACAACCCCTTAGGCAAGAGCCGTAAACAATGCAAACTTACAGCTGTTACCACATGGGTATTATAATAGAAAAATGGAAGCTTATTTGATTTCAGTTTTACAAATGGCTCAAAATTTTCAAATAAACAAAAATTCGTCAATAAACTTTTTTCCATGATGAGTTTGAAATTCAAACAGTTCGTGATAACGAACTGTAAGTAAGGAGCGACCAGGCTCAATGGTAACCGAAACTCTAGAAAACGGTATTTTGATACAAATAGATACATCAAAAGAATCATATTTTAATGCTGATTTCAAATATATAAGTTTCATCAAGTTTAATCCTACCCATCAAAAGTTAGGTGCCTGAGAAAATTTGGCTGATTTTCACCAAACAGAATGCTGATTTCAAATATATAAGTTTCATCAAGTTTAGTTTTACCCTTTAAAAGTTACATGCCTGAGAAAATTTGGCTGATTTTAGAAAAAGGGGGAAAGACCCCCTAAAAGCTATAGGACCTTAATGAAAACGACACCGTCATATTCAGCGTATCAGAGAACCATACTGTAGAGGTTTCAAGCACCTATTTACATAAATGTGGAATTTTGCATTTTTTGCCAGAAGAAAGATCACGGATGCGTTTTTTTTTTCAGGGGTGATCGTATCGACCCAGTGGTCCTAGAATATCGTGGGAGGGCTCATTGGAACGGAAATTAAAAGTTTTAGTGCTCTTTTTACGTGACCAAAAAAATGGAGGGAACTAGGCCCCCTCCCTCGCTAATTTGTTTCCCAAAGTCATCCCATCAAAATTTTGAGATAGCCATTTTGTTCAGCATGGTCAAAAATATGATAACTATGTCTTTCAGGATGACTTAATCGCCCGAAGTCCCCGGGGGGAGGGCTGAAAGTTATGAACTTTACCCAATGTTAACATCTAGTATTGGTTATTGAGAAGTATACAGATGTTTTCAGGAGGGATTTTTTCTGGCAGGTGGGGAGGGGCGGGGAGGTCGGGGGTGATATGGGAGGATCTTTCTATTAAGGAAGTTTTCATGGGGGAAGGGACATTGCTATGAATGGGGCGCCGGATTTCTCAGCATTATTAAAGAAAAAGATCAGAAATTAAATTAAAAAAAAACAAGTTTTTCAACTGAAAGTAAGGAGCAACATCAAAACTTAAAACGAACAGAAAATATTACGTATACGATTGGGTTCACCCCCTAGTCAATACCTCGCTCTTTAACCCGAAAATGTCTTAGTACTTTCATAAGAGCTGTTTATTCTAATTAACGGCCTTTGTGATTAAGGGGTCATTTTTAAAGAACTGGAAAAAAATTTTAACTTAAGCTTAAAGAGCAGGGTATTGACTAGGGGGCGAACCCCCTAATATACATATTAAAAATTTATGAATATAGAAGTTCGTTACGTTAGTTAATTCGTAAGTTACGTATATTTGTTACTAATAAAAACGTTCGTAAATAAAATTAAACAAGTTTCGAGAAAGCCATTAAACCAAATAGAAGTAAAACTAACATGAAAATTTTGTTTTAATTATTCATGTACGGAGAGCCAAAATCAAAACCTGCATTAATTCAAAAACATTCAAAACTAAAATAAAAAAAACAGCTTTTTTTAACTGAAAGTATGGAACGACGTTAAAACTTAAAACGAACAGAAATGATTCCGTATATGAAAGGGACTGTCCCCTCCTCAACGCCTCGCTCCTTACGCTAAAGTTTGAGTTTCTCATAGCTCTATTTTTTTTAAACAATAAAAAACTTTAGCGTAAAGACTGAGGCGTTGAGGAGGGGACAGCCCCTTTCATATACGGAATAATTTCTGTTCGTTTTAAGTTTTAACGTCGTTCCTTACTTTCAGTTAAAAAAAGATGTTTTTTTTTATTTAATTAAAGACCTAAGGCGTTAATCCAAGAGAAGAAGACCGTACAAAACCGTTATTCCAGGGCCCGGCTCCCTCCTTTTCCCCAAAATAGTGGTTTTTCCTGATTGACTCGCAATTTTGATATTTAGTCCCTGGTCTGAGACGATTCTGTTACAGAAATAAAAATAAAACACTAAACAAACATTCTCCCTTCCCCAAACAAGGCTAGGCGAATAGCCAATTAAGGCCAAAAACACTTATTTTTCTCCTAGCCACCTCGCACGATAGGGTGATTGAAGTCACGCGGGAGGGCTCTCATTGGATTAGCAATTAAAAGTTCTAGTGCCTTTTTAGTGCGGAAGGGTGATTGAAGTCACTTAAGAGTTAAGTAGCAAGGTAAATCAAAAGTTACTGTGTTGCTGGATTATCAAATAGCTCTGGAGAACAGCGTTGAGTATCCAGTTGAAATCGTCAGGTAGGGCTGAAAAGAAGGGGGAATAATAACAAAACCACTTATTTTTCCCCTAGGCACCTCGCACGGAATGGTGATTAAAGTCACTTGGGAGGGCTCTCATTTGATTGGAAATTAAGAGTTCTAGTGCCCTTTTTAGGACTGAAAGGGATTTGAGTTCAACCAGGCTCCCTCCCGTGCCTTTTCTCTACTACTTACCTCTATTATGTGTCCCAAGATATTGAATTAAAATTCTTAGAGAGTTGTTTCGTTCAGAAATTTCAAAATAACCAATAAATAAGCCAGTCTCTAGAGTTGACATCACCTTCGCCGTCCCAAGAACAATGGCTTTTAATTATTGACATACCAATTTTTCACAGATAGGTTTTAGGAGAAAAGGTGGCCATTTTTGACCTTTGTTGCCCAATTAGCTAGTAGCTCTAAGAAATCTTTTGCTAGGTCGAGATTCCAAAAGCTTCCCAAGAGTAAGCTCTAGAAGCAGTACGTATAGTTGGACAGCACAAATGAGGCTGTGTGCACTCGAATTTCCGAATTACAACGAATATGTAGGGAATGGCTATGAGATCGAGTTCAATTTTTTTGGAAGGGAGGTCAACTGGATCTCAAATTTTGACTCGAGAGGGGGAGATGTAAAATGAAAAGTGCGAATTGAATTAAGGGCTAGCAAATAGTGTATCTGCAATATCCAGTGAAGAACTAGGGGGGTGAAGTTGAAACTTTCGGGTATTGGTTGGGGAAGGAAGGAGAGGTAGGACAAGGGGACTACAAATTAGGTGTCAGGAGAAGGGGAAATGGCTAAACAGTTTTGTCTCTCGTCCACCAAAATAATTTTGTACAATTTTTCGTGCTCGTATGGGAGTCATAATCTCTGCAGACTTAAGCAAAAGGGTAAATCAAAAGACACTATGAGCTACGGGATTTTAAAATATATCTTGGGAACGGCTTTGGGTATCCAGTTGAAATCGTCAGGTGGTGCTAAAGAAAAAAGGGAGGGGCAAACGGATACTGAACTATCGAAAGACACTATGAGCTACGGGATTTTAAAATGCATCTTGGGAACGGGTTTGGGTACCCAGTTGAAATCTTTAGGTGGGGCTAAAGAAAAAACAAGGGGCGAACGGATACTGAACTATCGAAAGACACTATGAGCTACGGGATTTTTAAATACATCTTGGGAACATCGAAAGACACTATGAGCTACGGGATTTTAAAATGCATCTTGGGAACGGGTTTGGGTACCCAGTTGAAATCTTCAGGTGGGGCTAAAGAAAAAACAAGGGGCGAACGGATACTGAACTATCGAAAGACACTATGAGCTACGGGATTTTTAAATACATCTTGGGAACGGCTTTGGGTATCCAGTTGAAATTTTCAGATGGGGCTTTAGGGGCAAACGGGGAGGGGCAAACGCATACTGAACTATCGAAAGACACTATGAGCTACGGGATTTTAAAATATATCTTGGGAATGGCTTTGGGTATCCAGTTGAAATCTTCAGGTGGGGCTGAAGAAAAAGGGGAGGGGCAAACGGATACTGAACTATGACATTGGACAGAGGGTAGAACTCAATGAAAAGATACTATGTGCATTCAGGTTGTCGAAATACCATACCTGCAATATTTTAGGGACAGTTGGGGAATGGAGTTCAAATTTTCAGGTAGAACAGGAGAATGAATGGGGAGGGACAGGAGGACATGTGTCCAAATTTTGTGTTTGGGGTGTGGGTTTCTAAAATGGTTATGTTTTTGATCCATTGAGGCGTTTTATCATAATCTATTTACGTCTAAGTAGCAAGATAATTATACATTATATTTTGCAAGGTCATCAAGATAGTCTATTTGGCATATTTGTGGAATGGCTTATGGTATCAAATTAAAATTTTGAGGGAGTGTCAGGGAGTCCAGTAAACCCCCATTTCGATAAGCAAAATGATTGAGTAAAATGATTTTTACTTTATTCACCTAAGTATTCCAGCATAAAAAAATCCTATCCAATGCCAGATTCTTTACCTTATCTTTAAGTCTTATATCCCAGGAACAGCTACGGGATTTGTCGGGGGAAAGAAGGGGATGGGCATTTGGGCTTAAAATCTTGTCCTGAAGGATGGTGATAGAACGAGAGAGAGAGAGAGAGAGAGAGAGAGAGAGAGAGAGAGAGAGAGAGAGAGAGAGAGAGAGAGAGAGAGAGAGAGAGAGAGAGAGAGAGAGAGAGAGAGAGAGAGAGAGAGAGGATCCAAAGATTGTTTTTGTAGTCTGTTCAAAAATTTTGACATTATCAGATATAACTTAGTTGACTTAAAGCCCCTGGCAAGTGATGTGTGGCATAGAGAGCATAGCAACTTTGCTCCTCCAGGTAGACCGATCTGCTGCAATGGTGGGGGGGGTCTCGACAGCAGTAATTTCGACCATGTTGAGAAACTTTTGATGACTGTCCTTCCATATAGTCTGATATCTACCCCAGACCGGAGATTATTCACAGAGACTTAGTGATTTAAATAAAAATCATACAAACCCATATTATCAAAGTAATATTATTTCAGGAACAGCTTGGGAGATCGAACTGAAATTATGGGGGTGTTGTGGGGCAAGTGAACCTCAAATTTTAAATTGGCGGAGGGATAGAGGTAAATCAGAAGAAATTGGTTTCTAATTTATCAAAATGCCTTATCTGCAACATCCCAGGAATGGCAGGTTGAAATCTGGGAGTTTTTTTTTCTTTGGGAGATAGGGCAGAGGAATTTATATTTTTTATTCCGAAGAAGATGCAGAGGTCGAAAAATTTTGACCTTGGCTCTATTAGCCCTTGAGGAACACTGAATTTAATCACGCTGAAGTAGTGACATAAATAATAAAAATTAGCACTATAGTCACCAAAGCTATCAAACCAGCCTATCTGTAAAATCTCAGAAGTGACAAAGGATTAAGTCAAAAATTTCAGTGAGTGGTTTTTGTGGGCCTTTCAAATATCATATTTAGGGAATGAAATAATAGTGAAAAAATATTTTGTTCCCTCAGTCTACTTTAACAAGGTCTTTGCAGTTATTTGGATCATCGTGTTCGTTCTCTTTCTTATTTTATTATTATTATTATTTTTTTGTCGCAGATAAATAGAAACCCGTTATCCCGAAAACATACAATACTTGCAAATATTAGTCATGCCGTTTAGAAGGTTTTTAATTGGAGGGGGCACAGCTCTTTTTTGCAAACCTTCATTAGCTCTGTAATATAATTTTTTGTTCTGTTGTTGCTGTTGATGGTAAGATAAATAAAAAACACACTGCGTAGGGGGTGGTACTTCTCTTTTGGTAATTGCTGTTCCTTTTTTAAGTTTGATTTGACTGTTCATTTTATTTGTTTTTGTTTTAGAATTAATTCATTCATCTGTAGCAGTATTTGTTATCTTAATCTTTTAATGTGATTACTAATTTTTTTGTTTTATGTTTCATTTTTTTCATTGACTTTAGTTTCTGTTCATTTTATTTTTTAAGTATTATATGCCTTTATTTCTGCTTGTTTTAATTTTTTTAACATAGTTCTCTGCTTAAAAAAACTTCTCTTTTGGAACAATTTTTTTTTAACTTAATTGAACAATTTGTGGTAAAAAACTGTGAGTAAGGAGTGATGCGGCTCAATAGTAACCGAAAATTCAATACACGGAGTGTCGATAACAATAAATTCATTCAGAGAATAAAATATTGATTCTTATTAAAATATACAAAATTTATCAAGTTTCATGTTACCCATCAAAAGTTACTAGCATCAAAAATCTGCCCAATTTTTTAAAAAGGGAGGGAACATCCTCGAAACATCAAGTGATGATAATGGAAATCACTTCATCGGATTCAGCATATCAGAGAACTAGGTTTAAAGCTCCTATATACGATTAAATAAAAAAATAACAACAAGTTTTTTTCAACTGAAAGTAAGGAGCAACATCGAAACTTAAAACAAACAGAAACTATTAAGTATACAAAAGAGATTGCCCCCTCCTAAACACCTCGCTTTTTAGGATGAAATTTCTTAGTACTTTTAAAATGCTTCTTATTGTTCTAATTAAATGGCTCTTGTGTTTCAGGAGTCATTATTAAAGAATTTGGACAAAAATTCAAACTTTAGCATAAAGAGTGAGGTGTTGAGGAAAAAAACTAGTTTTTTTTTATTTAATTTCTGTTGGTTTTTTGAATAATGACCGGAAATCTGGCCCCATCTCCACGAAGAAACTCCCTCCCCATGGAAATATCCTCTAGAAAATTTAATCCCGGCGAAAATTTATCCCGGACAATTACCCCTAGCAACTCTGCTCGTAAAAATTGAAACGGAAAAGAGAAACCAAGACATAGAAAGAGAATTTTGTATAGGAATTCTGGAAAATTTCCCACGCTTGTAATTTTTCCTAACACGTTCACTCCATTGGAACTTCCCTTCTCATTTAAAAAAAACAGCAGAAAATTGCCTCCCCCCCCCCACCCAAAATTGTATGCCTACATCCCAATAAAAAATACTATGTGCAAACAACGGGCAAATTTTATAACTTAAAGACCTTTCCCCTTGGGATGGGTGTGGGGGGGGGGGGGTCAAGTTATACCCAAAGGCATAGTAATTAGGATTTTCAACTATGACGACCGAAATGGCTATCTCATAATTTTGATTGGGCGATTTTGGGATAAAAAGGGGCGGAGTAGAGGGCCTAATTGCCCTCCAATTTTTTTTAACTTAAAAAGGGCACTATAAAATTTAATTTCTGTTCGAGTGAGCCCTCTTCCAGTATTCATGGACCACTGGGTCGATGCAATCACCCCCAGGGAAAACACAAAAAACCAACAACAAAAAACAAAACAAATAAACACGCATCCGTGATCTTTCTTCTGGCAAAAATACAAACTTCCACATTTTTGTAGATAGGAGCTTGAAACCTTTACAGTACGGTTCTCTGATACGCTGAATGTGATGGTACAATTTTCATTGAGATCACTTGACTTTTAGGGGCTGTTTCCACCTTTTTTCGAAAATCAGGAAAATTTTCTCAGGCTCGTAATCTTTGATGAGTAGGATTAAACTTAATGAAATTTATATATTTGAAATCAGGATAAAAAGCCGATTCTTTTGATATATCCATTGGTATCAAAATTCCATTTTTTTTCGGTTACTATTGAGCCGGGTCGCTCCTTACTTACAGTTGGTTACCACGAACTGTTTGAAAATATGGAATTTTGTATTTTTGCCAGAAAAAAGATCACAGATACGTGTTTTTTTATTCATTTTTTTTTAATTGTTATCCCCAAGGGTGATCATAGCGAACCAGTGATCCTAGAGCATCGCGAGAGAGCACATTTGATCGAAAATCAAAGTTCTATTGCCCTTTGTAAGTGACCAAAATATTGAAGGGCATGCTAGCCTTCTCCCAAGCCCTTTTTCCTTAATTTCACCCGATCAAAATTTTGAGATAGCCATTTTGTTCAGTATACTTGAAAGATGTAATGTCTATGTCTTTGAGAATGACTTGAACCCTCACAGTCTTCAGGGGAATTGCTGTAAGCTATGAACTTTGTCCATTGTTTACATATAGTATTGTTATTGGGAAGCATACAGACACCTTCTTTGGGGGCGGGGGACTTTTCTGGTGCGGGGGGATACCTGGAAGTATCTTTTCATGGAAGAAAATTCGTCAGGAAGGAAATTTCGCAATGAGAGGAAGTCGAATTTTGTGTATTAATTAATACACAATCAGAAATTAAATAAAAAACAAGTTTTTCAACTAACACTAAGGAGCGACACCAAACTTAAAACGAACAGAAATTATTACGTATATGAGAAGATTTCTCCCTCCACAATAAATAGCTCTTTGCGCTAAATTTTATTTTAGAACTTTTAAAAACGATTATTATTCTAATTAAACGGCTCTTGGGTTTCTGGAGCCATTCCTAAATAATTGGAACAATTGTTAAACTTTAGCGTAAAGAGCCAGGTATTAAGGAGGGGACAGCCCCCATCATATACGTAATAATTTCTGTTCGTTTTAAGTTTTAATGTTACTCTCTGCTTTCAGTTGAAAAACCTTTTTTTTTACTTAATTGCTGAGAGGGTAGTGCATTGGTGGGGGTAAAGCATTGCATATATTACATACGTAACCTAACCTAACCTAGGTACCTTCCCCCCCCGAAACCCCCAAAAACCACAGTTTAATATCGTATATGCAATGATAACCTTGCTATTATTGCCTGCTCTATAACAGTTAAGACGTCAAAAATGGGTTTTACCATTGCCTACTCTATAGTAATTAACCCGAGAGGCCCGCATAATGGGAGAGTACCTTATAAAGCCTGTTCGCAGATATGACATATCTCAACTGTCAAGGTATAGCTTGATTGTGCATTGCTTGCGGTACCGACTTCATTTTCTTATGTTTTCCATCTTTTGTTTTGAGCTGATCAAAGTTAAAAAAAAAAAAAAAAAAAAAAAAAAAAAAAATCGTATACATTGCCTCTTTTGCTTCATTAAATAAAAAAAAAACAAGTTTTTCTAACTGAAAGTAAGGAACGACATTAAAACTTAAAACGAACAAAAATTATTCCGTATATGAAAGGGTCAGTCCCCTCCTCAACGCCTCGGTCTTACGCTAAAGTTTTTTATTGTTTAAAAAAATAAAGTTGTGAGACAGAGCCAAACTTTAGCGTAAAGAGCGAGGCATTGAGGAGGGGACAGACCCTTTCATATACGGAATAATTTCTGTTCTCACTTTCAGTTAAAAAAAATTGTTTTTTTTATATAATTTCTGAACGTTTTTGAATTAATGAAGCTTTGATTTTGGCTCACCCTACAAGAATAATTAGAACGAAATTTGTATATTAATTTTTTTTCGGTTAAATAGCTTTCTCGAAATTTTGTTCTGACGTAACTTACGAATTAACTTACGTAATGAACTTCTATATTCATATGTTTCTATTACGTATATCAGGGAGTTCACCCCCTTGTTAGTACCTCGCTCTTTACGCTAAAGTTGGAATTTTGTTCGAATCACAAACCCCTGAATCACAAAGGCCGGTTAATTAGAATAGATAGCTCTTTTGAAAGTACAAAAAAAAACTTTAGCGTAAAGAGCGAGGTATTGACTAGGAGGTGAACCCTTCATATACGTATTAATTTCTGTTCGTTTTAAGTTTTAACGTTGCTCCTCACTTTCAGATAAAAAAAACTTGTTTTTTATTTAATTTCTGATCGTTTTTTAAATAATGCTGGTAAATCCGGCGCCCCTTCATAGAAATGTTCCTTCCCCCAAGGAAAGATCCTCCATAGAAAGACCCTCTCCCTGAACCCCCTACTCTGACCCCCCCCCCCCCACCAGAAACAAATCCCTCCTGAAAACGTCTGTATACTTCCCAATAACCAATACTTATGGAAACAATGGGCAAAGTTTACAACTTGCAGCCCTTCCCCCGGAAACTGTGGGAGATTAAGTCATCTTCAAAGACATACTTATTAGATTTTCGACTATGCTGAAAAAAATGGCTATATCGAAATTTTAATTGAGTGACTTCGGTAAAAAAATGAGCGTGTGAGGGGGCCAAATTGCCCTCGCATTTTTTTGGTCACTTAAAAAGGGAACTAGAACTTTTAATTTCCGCTCGAATGACCCCTCTCACGATATTCTAGGACTACTAGATCAATAAGATCACCCATGAAAAAAAAAATAATAAACACGCATCCATGATCTTTCTTCTGGCAAAAAATACAAAATTCCACATTTTTACAGATAAGAGCTTGAAGCTTCTGTAGTAGGGCTCTCTAATACGCTGAATCTGATGGTTTAATTTTCGTTAATGTTCTATGACTTTTAGGGGTTGTTTCCTCCTTTTTCGAAAATAAGGCAAATTTTCTCAGGGGCGTAACTTTTGATGGGTAACACTAAACTTAATGAAACTTACATATTGGAAATCGGCATAAAGATTTGGTTCTTTTGATGTATCTGTTGGTATCAAAATTCCTTTTTTTAGAGTTTCGGTTACTATTGAGCCGGGTCACACCTTACTTACAGTTCGTTACCACGAACTGTTTGACAACTTCTTAAAACCTCTTACAAGCATCAAAATAAGCTTTCATCGTTAGTGTTTTATGATCCGCTCTTTAGCGTTTCAGACTTATAATAACTGTATAAGGGTGGATCGTAGTATTTTTTTTTGTTTACGA
Organism: Artemia sp. Qi Xiang Cuo; assembly: GCF_049724085.1. Lineage (NCBI taxonomy): Eukaryota > Metazoa > Arthropoda > Branchiopoda > Anostraca > Artemiidae > Artemia > Artemia sp. Qi Xiang Cuo. The sequence continues at coordinate 60,301,712 of NC_142809.1, read as the reverse complement.
AAAATAACGGTAGCACATTAATCGGCAAAGGAGACTATTACATTCACAACTATAGATAACATAGATAATATATTAATATAAATTATAATATAAGATAAAAACTATACGATAATAAAAATCGCTGGTATACTTGAAAGGGGAGGGGATAGACAATAATGCTTTCAACAAGGCTAAGGCAACCACCAGTTTGTTGGTTCCCTTAATCAGAGGTCATGAAACCACCGGGTTTGCTAATTTTTAAACTTGCAACAACTGCACCAGCTTTCTTTTCTTGCATACGGTTACTCTCTGCATTCAAATCCGCACTGAAACTTGTTCCCAATCTGCTTATGTTCATTAAAATAACTTAATTTTACCGTTGGAAAACTAAACAAGGTGGCGGTTCAGAGTAAAACTTGAAAAGAACATTCAGTTAACTTTAAAGAAACTAATATGAGTTTAGGCCTGATGGAGCAAAGTCATGTGATCAAATGGTAAAGGTGGATCAATGTTTGTAAAGAAGAGTTTATTTCGGGCAACACTGAAAACTAAGTTCTTTCAGTTTTTCACCAATAAAAGTTAATTTCTTCAGCAAAAGACTGATGAACTTACTTGTTGAAAAACTACGAAAGGTCATTGAGCAATGGAAGAAATTTCAAAATATGAAGGGGAATTTTATCAATTTCTCAAGGAAATTACCAAAAAAGCCGTTTTTCAGTGAGAATACCAAAACGAGCTATATTTTAAAATATGAAGAAGAGACAAAGAATCGTGAATAGTGGAAATTCTCCCTGTCCCCCACCCTAGATTAATGCCGTTGTCATTAAGCAAAAGGGACAATGTTCTACTGCCTGATCTTTTGTGTCTAGCGCAAGTGGATAAAACTTTTAAAACGCAGATAAAATTGATCACAAATTATCTGAAAACCCTGCACTTATGTTTCTCATTTATTGTACAACAGTCCCATAACGTTACAAATATTCAACCACTGAAAAGGAATATAAAAGAAAAAAAGAGGAATAAAAGAAAAACAACAAACAATACAAGGCTTGGAAACGAAGTTGCTTTCTTATATGACAAAATTATCACCCTCCCCCCTAATTTTTAACTGTTGCTAAGATGATGGTTTATCCCATTTTTGTAAGTTTTTGGTGAGCCGTCGATGTGTGTGTGTGCTGCCTTTCATTAATACAAATTTAGCTTTTGTCTCATCTCTTCCGTCCATTAACAGCTCTCACTTTTTCCTTTGAGATATGATCCACGCTCAAGACGATCATTAAATTTATTAATTTAATTTTTCATCATTATTAATATACACATTAATTCTGACTTGATCACCATATTGCAATTTTGATAGATTTATTAACTGGCTAGTCTCTTACGATGCTCTTTTTAACCTCACCAGCCTTTGCACTAATGACCTGCGCGGCAATTCATCTGGAGAAATTCTCCAGTACTAGTTCAAACACCTAAAATTCCAGTTCTTCCTCCACTAGCGTGGGACAAAGTTTCCTTGGAAAATCTATGGTGTTGAACTTGTGTTATGTGTATGAATTCCGGAAGTTTGAATTGTGTTTAATTGAGAAATATAGATGCTCACATTTTTAATTTTTTTTACAGAACTACGTAAATTTAGCAGTGAAAACTTACCCTTTTTAACAGTGAAAATTAAAAGTGATGTTCTTTAGACTATATTTGTAGTAGAAGCGTTTCTTATCATCAGCATTGTTCTGTTCAGCCCTTCTACAAACCCATCTTTGAAAATATTGATAACGCTTTACCAGTTTGCTATTGTTCTTGCTTCATAAAAATTGTTTCATTTGTAGGCAGCTTCGATAGCTGTACAGTTGAGTCGATTGTTATTCTGATGTTACATTGAATTAAAGAAGTTTAGATTGTTTCATAATAATTGTTTCTCTAACTACATAGATATCGACACCCCCTTTCTGTTTGGTATATTTATATTACCAACGAAATGTACAAAATTTATTGATAAGGCTATCATTATTTTGCATATTCTAGTAAGGTATATTTCTAAGAGTTTTAAAATTGGATTCCTAGTGCAAATGCTGCCAATTAATGTCTAATATGATGAAATTATTTTGTCTCATATCATTTTATCATTACGTGATGGGATCTGAATATCCTGATAGGGAATGTTGTGATTACTGGCAAGAAACAAATTTCGCTTTTCCTAGCAAAGAGAAATTAGCTCCGGTAACACAAGAAACTTTCCCTATATATGACAACAACGTTCCGGAAACATTCCCTGAGTGGATTGACTTTAATCCTCAAACAGCTTCATTTCCTAAACATTTACCGGAAGTGGAGGAATATATCCCGGAGAAAAAAGAAAATAAAAATGAGCTTGAAGAGGATCTGGCACATATTTTTGGTAGTAGTGGTAAGTATAAATGAACTTACCGTTGCTTTATCCTGAAACTGATCTATAAGATTAGGCAGCTTTCACACTTCTTAATTTCCTATGATAAGTAGTTAAGCTACGTTAATATCACATTTAAGGAAGCCCTTTTACACTAGGCTAACACAAGAATCCATAAAAGCATCTTTCCTTTGCGTGAAATCATCAGAGTCGTCATAATTCACAAGAAAACTAGTCAGAGTTTGAAAAATGCTAAACGAAGATGGAGATTCGAGCTCTGATCAAATGTGAAAGGCTTTCATAGCAAAGCTCATTAATTTATTTCAAACTATTAACTGTTCATCCAGAAACTGTATTTTGTTGCAACTATGTTGACTTTCCATAAAGTAGTAAAGTTACGTAATGTAAAATTCTATGAAGAGCGTGAGTATACTTAGTACTTCTAATGGGATAGACAAAACATGTAGTGTAAGATTACACATCATAACATAAATTTATTAGTTATGTTTGTTTGAATGGGGTAAATATCCCGTTCTAAGAGACAAAACAAGCATTACAGTTTTATACAGTCCTGGGCCTAAAAGAGCCTTGAATTTTAAGACTACTTTTTATCAATAACCAAATGTAAATCCATAAGCTATATTACTATAAAACTTGATTCACGCCTTTTCACCCAGGGCCTGTTTGGGTGTCCTAGGGCAATCGTAGGGCAATAACTATTGTAAGAAAATTATAAGCTGGATTTTCTTTAATTGTGTTTAGTATCACCTCACCAAATTGCTTTGTCATTAATTGTGCTATCAGTCGCTAATGATCGTCATCAATCTTGGATCATTGCAGTCATCATCAATTGCAATTGCTTCATCTTACTAATTGCTATAATATAACGGAAGCGTAAGCATATTCGGGACGGGGTCCAGCGTATTCCCCCAGAAAAAAGCTCCGTGCGGAAATCTCCCCACCCTCACCAAAAACTGCCCCGAGAAAATTTCCCCGCTGGAACACTCCCCATGGGAAAAATACCCATGGAAAATTCTCCCCAAATGCAAAATTGAGCAGCCAAAGGGAAATTAAAACAAAAAAGGATGAAAAAAATAATGCATTGGGGGATTTCTGTCTATATTCAAAAATAAATGTCAAATATATGGCGTGGAATCAATTAGTGCGTGAAAACGAACTGTAAGTAAACAACAACTCGGGCTTATTTTAACCAAAACGCGATAAAAACTATTCCTTTCAAAATAATAATAATGGAACGACAGAATAATTGTTTTCTTATGCTGATTACAAATATGTAAAGTTCAATAAGTCTAATGTTACACATCCATCTATCAGCCTGAGAAAATTTGTCTGATTTTCCAAAATGGGGAAAACACACCCCAAAAGGTAAGTGATCGTAATTAAAATCACATTTTTAAATTCAACATATTAAAGAACCTTACTCTGGATGTTTCAAGCTCTTATCTACAAAAATGGGGAATTTTGCATTTTTTTTCCCCAAAAGAAAAATCACGGACGCTCGTTTCTGCGTTGTTTATCTTGTAAAGTAATTTTGATAATAATATCGCCTAAGTGAAAATGTATAAATGACCAATTATTTTAAAAATAATATATTTATTTACTATGAACTTCATCATCCATTTACAAGACTAGAATCGGCTAAAGCCAAAAATAGTGATGATTAAGATGCTGGTTAAAATTGTTAGCATAGCAGGTACACTTCGTTAACTTCACTCACATCTTCAATTCACTTCAACTCATTTCTTACCCGTCACTCAAATCTTCTGTTTTGTTCAGAGCTAGAATCAGTGCTGATCATCCAAATCGACTAAATCGATCACTCAGATCGAATAAAGTGCTGATCATCTAAATCGACTAAATCGATCACTCAGATCGAATAATGTGCTGATAATCTAAATGCGGACTAAAATCCTTGTCACTCATCACATAGATGAGGGAAAAAACGGCCGTAATGAATAATCGCAGAACTTATTCCGACACAGAAAAATGCAGTGAGAAATTCTAAATCCGCTTTTATAGAACAGGAAAACTAGCACGTCTTATTCAAGAATGTAATTCAAACATTTAATTACTAAAGCAACTTCAAAGTGCAGTACGGCAAGAATTCCTCTTAATATTTTGTACAATATACATCAAGCCTTATCAAGTTCACTTGATTCTTTTGTAAAATTAAATAAAATAAAACAGGTTTCTTCAACTGAATGTAAGCAGCAACATAAAATTAAGGAGTAATTATTACGTATATGAGGGGGTCGTCCCCTCTTCAGCACTTAACTCTTTACGCTAAGGTTTGACTTTTTGTTGCAAATATTTAAGAATTAATCCTGAAAGACAAGGACCGTTTAATTAGAATAATAAGCTTCTTTAGAATTTCTGAAAAAACTTTAGCGTAGAGAACGAGGTATTAAGAGGGGACAACCCCTCAATAAAAGCCATAAAAGGTTCATTTTTTAAAAGGAACTTTTAAAAGTACCTTTTTTCAAAGTTCCCTGGTGGGCTTTAGGACCAGCTCCCTTTAAATCGTGGATTAAAGCAAATACGAATTAATACGCCTTTATTTTTTCGTGGAATTATGAAAAATATCCTTTGAGCTTGTTTTAGAGCATTTGTTAATCAAAACTTCACGCTTAAATTAATATTTGAGTAATATTATCTGACCTCTAGTCCAGACGGCTTGGTTTGGGACGGGGGTCAGCGGCGTGACTCTGTAAGCTCAGCCAGTGCCCACGCAGCTTTAAATGGGTACCTGCAGAAATATGGGGAAGGTAAACAGGAAGGGTGTGCGAAAGCACAGGGTGGTTGGCCCCCAGCCCCCATTGCACTTCCTGGCTGAAGGGCCAAGAAACGGAGATCAGCACCCCCGGTAGGGACTTTAAAGTCCAATGCCATATTCTTTACCTTTACCTTTAGCCCAGAGGCTTATAGGTTATGAATATTGAGGAAAGTGATTAAGTGGCCATCATTTTAATGATTGTCGAAAATCTTGCTTATTGGTCATTCATCAAGACCAAATCAGAAGCAGAAGGTCCGTGAATGCGACGACAAATGGTCATGAGAAAAGACTTAAAGGAAAGTGGAATTTTAGGGGAGGGAACAAAGAGTGAGGCCTTGGCAATATTGAGGTGGAAGAGAAGCGTGCGTAGCTCTATTCTGTTTTTTCCCCCAAATTACAAATAACAAAGACTGTATTTCTAAATTATCTTGTGGTTGAATAAACTCCTTTTTTAACTGGGATAAAATTTCACACTTCAACCATTTAGATTTAAAACATTTGAAGTTATTAGCTTCGCTTTCTCGCAGAGTGTTATTAGTTTTGCTCTCTGGCATATCTTTTTCAAAAATATGATATACTTACAAAATTTTGCCTACAAAATTAAATCTAATCCTTTTGACACCCAATGGAAAGTGATCTCCCTTTTTCTCTTTGGTGGAAATAATGATTGATGAAAATCCAGGGAGCGCTCGTTTAAAAAAAAATCATTTTTTTAACGTTACTTATTTCGCTTTTTGTAAGAAAATTTTTGGTTAAAACAAGACAGATAAATTGAATTGAACAGAAAATATTCTTTGTAGCATCCCTTTTTGAATTTTTAGTTTACATTCTCGACCATCTTGTTCAGCAGAAAGTTATTTTGGTCCAAAATGGGCGAAGAGGTTGTCCGTAAAAAACGATAAAAAATATTTAGCATGAATGCTAAAAAGATGATTTGTATCTGTATTCACGAAACTGCAGCAACTAAAATAAGATACAAGTTTTTTTTCTCTCTGTCGTGTAATATTTGTGTTCTATACCACATGTATTTTGGACTATCGGATCCCTATTACCCTACAGGGTGTATTTATTTTTAGATTATATTGTTTTTTCTATTTAAAATATAATTAAAGTGAACCGTCTAAATAAACTTCCATTTTCAATTTCTTATGTTGGATTTGATGGCGTAATTTGAAAGAGCAAGGGTGGACGGCCTGTTGGGGATGTTTCCCCCCTTTTCATAAACTATGTAGATTTTCATTTTTACATCTTCAATGCTATTTGTTTCCACTCTGATTCTTCTCTTCATTTTCTTGATTTTTTTCAGACATTGTCAAACCCGGGAAAGGGATTCTGAATTGCCTAATTGCCCGCAAGCTATGCCAGGAAGATACTGCTTGTTCCGCCATTTTGGAAGTTTTGCCAAAGGTCTGTGGCCAGGAGCTAGGTGAGTTTTTACCTCGAAGTTGATTAAGAAGTTGGTCCTTACAACGCGGGAATTATGAAAATTTAAACTGATTGTTCAAAGAAACTTCTCCAGGCAAGAAAACTAGTTAATAAATCTGTTAAGTTTCCAAAATTGAGAATCTTCACATTTCAAGTGCTGAAATTTTTCAGCTAAAGTTAAAAAGATAATGACCTTTACAAAATAAAAAGAATATGAGTAACTACCACATAAAGATCCGATCACTAGCAGATTGACATATAACAGGGAGATGGGACTGACTTTGGATCCCTCTTATACAGAAAATATCGTTATATTTATAAATTATAAATAAGTATCGCAGGAGGTTGCTAGCACGAAGACATATAGAAGAGAGAGAGGGGCTTGGGCCCGAAAACCCCCATTATCTTAAGATTTTGCAATTTTTCCTACGACTTGCCTTATTTCAAATATAATTTGTTAATTTTTCGTGTTTTTCTTTTGAAATTGTTCCCTTGCAGAATGTCACCGTCCCTGGAAATGAAATTTCAGTATTCTTTTCTGCTGACAGGACCGACGAGTATGTTTCTCTTTAATCAGAAAAATAGTGAAAATATATAAAGAAGTTTGTCCCACTATAAATTATTTTTAATGGAATAATTTAAATAAAAATTGTTACTACTAGATGGTCAAATGGCCTGTACGTAGTGATTCAGTTAATTATTAATTTTACAACAAGATAAAAATAAAGACAAAAAGTAACAATAATAAGAAGAACAAGACAAAAAAAAAAAAAAACTAAACCCTGATACTTACAAGCAACCCACTCTCTCCCTGCACCTTGACTAAGGTGTAACTTCTTGACCTGTGATTTAAACGAAAATGGGTCGACTTCACAGTGTTTGTTTTCTCATATACTATCTTGTTCGCATTTCTAGTAATGTAATGATGGTAATAAGAATTATGAGAAAATTTTCTATGAAAGAGACTGACATAAGATCATTCAAACAAGGGTATACGAGTGATAATAACTGATGATCCCGTACCTGACCAACATTCAAAATTCGGAATAAATCAACTGTATCACAGCTATATCACAAAGTCCATCTCCCAATCTTGAAATACCAGGGGACTTGAAAACATTTTATTTAAGTTCAGCCGTGATCGAAACAGCCATTATTTAATGTGACACCATCTCCGAAATCTTAAATAGCAAACTTTAATTCTATTAGAGCAGTCAGAGTTTGGGTTTTACTGTTCTTAAAAAATCTCACCAAAACCTTGATCAGTTACACTCATAACTTGAAATTCGTAGGTTCGAACAACTCTTAACTCCTTTGGCAGTAAATTAGTACTACCTTCAACTCTCTTGACTCTGACCCTACAGCCCTGATTCCTCCATATGCATCTCTCATACAAAAAAGCTATGTTTTTTGCAACAAAAACATTTGAAAAAGCCCCGGGTTCGTTTTACTACTTAACCGTCAAAAATTTATGCTTTTCTTAAAACCTTTAAAGCGTTACCATTCACAGAGCATAGATGACTTTTTTTCGTAATTTTTTCCATCACAAAAATGGAGCAACTTATGAAGTGGCCTATAGCGCATCACAGAGTGAAACATTCATTTCATTGACGTTTTATATAATCGTCAATGAAGTAGCCTATAGCGCATCATAGAGTGAAACATTCATTTCGTTTCATTGACGCATTATAGAATCGTTTTTTTCGTTAGCCTCTTTGAGCTTAGTGTGAGACAAGACAAAGAGAAGTGACATAATAGATGGAACATATACAATTTGGGCTATGTATTTGCACATTAGGGGGGGGGGGTACAGTATTTGAAAAATGTGAAGCTAAAAAACAGTTTTCACCTCTTAATATGCAGAATAATAGTACCTAGTACATAAGGCATGCAGACTCGCTCTACTTTACTCCCCCCCCCTACTGTGCAAATATAGCCCAAATCTGTTTCTAAAATATTATATTTTTTTCAGACTTAGGTATATTTCATTAGGATTGAGAGTCAGAGAAATATATTAGAAGAATATTATGGTCTATGTCATACAAGTACCCTATCAACTTCTATAGATGTATCTATTGCCCATTCTGAGAGATGTATTACTGGCATAAAGTTGCTACCGGCAACTATAATCATTTTGGCTTAGACGATACGAGAAAGTTAGCAGTGAAAGTGGACATAAATTAATAAGCTATTCTGTGCTGCTGGATAACCTCGGATATTAAATTTATTTCAAGTTAATATTAGCAGTGATCTCCAATTTTGAATAGATTATTCAGAGGAGTCGGTTGGTGGGACTTTCAGCTTGGCTTTGGAGAGCTGTCAGTAGAACGTCCTTTAAAGATAAGCTATGGGAGTGTCCATTAGCATATAAATAGTTTTTTTTTTACTCTCAATTTTTAGCACCTACGTATAGTATGTGGTGGCAGGCGTGAGTAAACAATATTGGGGTATCTATTAGAACTTGAAGTTACATATGGGGCAAGTTTTGCTATATGCTTTACTTCACGTAATGAACTTTCTTGAATTTTGTAGACAGTTACGTCATTCTTTAGACAAAAAAGTATGTAGACGGTAGGTAAATCTAATTTAAAATAAAATTTCTGCTCCAGATGTTGTTTTAGTTCTGCTATAGGCTACGAGATTAGGTTCTTTCTTTAACTTATTTTGTCACATTTGGAAATGCTGCTCAAACAAGTGACCCCTGAGAAGGTTTGTTGATTCTCTTTTTCAGCATAAAAAGAAACATTTCCTGCTTTCAAGATTTAAGACGATTTCTATACCCACTCTTTTGTCTGAGATTGATTTCTAGCCTAGTTATCGTTGTTAAGAAATTTTGTATTAAATTTATTTGAATTTAAAACGAACGGTATAATTAAATATTAAAGAATATTGATTATTGGAAATCTTTATGTGATAGGCTACTTAAGATTTGGATATAATGAGGTCTGAAGCTGTCAATATACCTCCAATTTCATGTCATATTGCTAAACTTCAGTAGCTGAGTACCTTCCCAGTGTGCATGAGGACACAGAGTTCAAGCCTCGCCAATGCCTAAAGCAGATATCGATTATTGTTTTGATAAAAAAAAATATTGATGGTCGCTGTTGCATTGCTGAGAATTGTGATTTTTGTGATGTGAAGATTACAGGCAAAGTAATACATTTTAACATTTTGAGTTCAGTTTTTTTTTTATAATAAATAACTTGATCTCAGTCCTCATTTGCCGTAAACGTTGATCAATTGCTTCTTGTAGTTTTTTAAGGTTTAAAAAATTGAGTTTTTTTTATTTTTTATAACGCTAAATTTTTTTATTGTTTGAAAAATTAGAGTTGTGACAAAGTCAAACTTTGGCGTAAAGAGCGAGGCTTTTTTATCGCAAAAGCCATCCCTTTGTCATCAAGTTTATATTTCAATCTGAAATCGTTCTGAGAGGTTTCCTCCTGGATTTCCAAATAAAAAGTAGAGTGAATTCTTTCATATGACTCATTACCCTTAGATCATCGAGCGTGAAGGCAAGGAGCTTTAGTGGCCATGCCCTTGACCCAATTTGATGAGTCATTCCGTAATAGTAGTTATACCTCTGTATTATAATTATTTGAAGAAGAACATTTTCTTTCAGTCGCTTGTGCTACATTAACCGTTACAAAATGTCAAGCTGCACTCAGAACATTAAAAGCATACCCTTTATTTCGGCCGACTTGCCTTTGCAAGGAGCCTCACTTGGAGCCTGAGTGTAATGCATTGAGGGATTTTTTATTTGACCATCCATGCCTGGTGGCCATGCAGAGAGGTAAGCGTGTTCTTTGTATTTCTATCTCGGAGACACATAGGTAATGCTTGAAAATATATTGTGAGCCAAAATCGTTCTGTACTTTTTACTCGTTTTATCCTTTTAGTTTTACAGCTGAATAAAAAAGAAGCAGTCATATTTTAAAAGGCGGTGTTATTTGGCTTCCCTTTATGACCAACGCTTAGGAAGTATGGCCTTTAATGCTATTATTCCAACCCCTAACTGCAGTAAAACTCTAGTTAGATTTTTAGTACCCAGGACCGGCCCATATTGATCCAATTTATTGAAGCAGCAGCTTTCATATTCCTGTACCCAAGAAATTTACGGTATTTTAAAGGTGGAGACGTTGTTTGCAAATTTCGGCGCATAGGAACTGGCCATTGGGGTTAAGAGACTATGAAAACAAAAATAAAAAAATGTTGTGTTAGAGTATTATTTATGGTATATCTTCAGTGCCAGTAGAAGTGACCCCATGTGGCACCCCTGCTGCCACCTATAACTTTTTGCACCCCAAATAAGGGCATAGCCTCCCTAGGGAGAAAGATTGCGTAATCAGTCAATGACCTCTTTTTCCAAGGTCGATTTATTTGATGTTTCTATGTGTAATAACTCCGGAACGAAGGTTGCACATGCGCATTAAATTCTAACGGGAACAAGGTTATTGATCTAGGACTCGAGGGGGAAGTGAACTTCCGAGAACTTAATTGCGTAATCGATCGTGAATGTCATGGTGTCCAGAAATAGTATTTGTTGTTGTTGCTCGAGCCAAATGTTATGAGTTTCCCGGAAACAGTTAGATCACGTGTTTCCTTCTCAGCCAATCAGAGGGCTTTGTTTACATAATAGCGGTGGAGGGACTATAAGGAAAGGATTTTTGCTAGAGTTTTATTAGTCTGTGAATAGAATTCAAAGGAGCGAGAAGAACAGTTTTGACTTTACTGATTTGGATATATATTTGTGATGGCGATATGTGGAATGTTTACCCTATTAGAAGTTGATAGTGGAGTTGATGATAATAGTACAAGAGCACCAAACATTGCAGTGGAAATTACGAAAGGATCACGTCTTTGTCTTGAATGGAATGCAGTATATGCAAGATATGTGATATCCTTGAGCAAATTTAAAATGGAGGATCAATTATGTTTTGCCGCTAAAGTTGATATAGCACATGTGAATAGACTTCAATGTGCTTTAAGTGCATTAGTGAAACATATTGAGGACAATAAACAGTATCGTTAATTGTACATGCTCTGTATTATTGATGTTGTTGTAATTATTCAATAAAATTGTTTAAAAATCGAAAATATGTTTTGTTTCTTTTCTGATCAGGGCTAACGAATCAGGCTCAGTCTAGAGGCAGCAGTCAGAGTGAAAGGATTGAAAAATGAATAAATTTGAGAAAGAGAGAATTAGATCAAATCTAGTGTTCATGGAAAAACATTTGATTTTGGATGATGTTTTTCTCGAGTTATCTCTTAAACGCGGGTTATTCTCGCGCCAGGGAACACTTGACAATATAATGAGGAGTGATTCCCCCCCATTGGACTATTGTATAAAAGTTTTAAAATGTGACTCAAATTCTTATAGTCAATTTATTGGTATATTAAGTGAAACAAAGCAGAATCATATTGTGGATATACTTTTGAAAATATTGACAATGGATTCAATGTAGATGGCTCCCCCCCATCATTCGAAAGAGGTAACGTCACAGAGCTACTCCTCTCTCCCCACTTTGCCTCTCATTGAATTTATCGAACGAAGAGGATCTGTTTCGTTTTAGCTGTGAGTGAGTTGACATCGGAAACCGAAAAAATGTTCTATATATTTCCATTGTGCATGTACACTCTAGTCAGTTGGAATCAATGAGAGACTTGTACAATTATTGATGACTATAGTGAAAAGTGTAAATTATGTAATCCTTCTAAATTACATAGAGGCTATGCAGTACAAATTAAAGGATGTAATTCATGTCTTGAGGAGGTGTGTGACTCGCATCCTAGAGGACACCTGTGCTACAATTGTCACTATGATAAATGTAATCAGGGGGAGAATACTTACCCCGCTATGATTGGAAAGAATCTTAAACGTGATTTTAGTTTATTTCTACGAGATTGGTATCGTCGGGGATTTAAATTATTCTGGGAAGAGGAATCTGGTCTACGATTCAACTGTTGGGGTAACAAGACAATCTGGTTTCTACGTCATCATTGTGATGACACCACCTACTACGACTATAAACCAAGTGATTTTTATTTGGCAGTTACCGAATGTGATTCACCATTTGAAAACATTGTATGTGATATTGCTTCAAATAGACAGATTGAAACTCGTGAATTTCATAATAAGTATCATTGACTATACAAAGAGATATGACAAGAGTGAAGTTACATTGTACTGTAGAAAATGTGACCCTGACTTTGCAGTCAATCAAGATCAATATACAGTGAATCCAAATGATTTAGCAGTATTAGTGGTTCACGACAGTTGCCTATACATCGAAGATGAAGAAATATAAAGTGAATATTTAAAGACATTGTTGTATATATATATGCATTTTATTAATAAACAAATTCAGAAACATTTTTTAAGCACTTTACTCTTAGGGCACTGAAATCAATACCGTATAGGTCTGAGAGGATATTTTCCACTAGAAAGTCGTTCAGACGTGGATTGTCAACATAAATGTGGAGAAACTGCTTGTAAGTATAGCCGCGACATCGGAACACAAATTCCAAGAACTATGTTTTTAAATGAAAAGTAAAGAGCTACGACATTAAATCAAAGAGAGCAGAAATAAAGTTGATTAATTGCTTAAACATAAATTTTCTGTAAACATACTTCTAATTAATCACTTCTAAACATGTAAGTATAGACCGCTCATCCTCTATGGTGGGGGGTTATGCAAAGATATGTCAGTTTCGGTCAACTAGGTGCTGTAGTGAGGTGTTTTTAATAGAAGTACATTATTTTGAAGATTTAAATTAATAAGAACATTTGAAAAAATCTTATAAATAAAAATTATATTAAAAGTTAATTTTTCATCGACTACATAAATATTTAAGACCAAGTGTACCACGATGCACCATTGTGGTCTGAGAAATTCAAAAACTCAGAAGCTCAATACATAGTTTTCGATAATTTCAAGTCGATTACTATCTAAGAATTTTATTTCTACAACACTTAGACCTTCCTTAGGTTGAAGTGCTGTTTTACACCACAAAATGGTAGAAAATCCCGCTTTACTTGAGTACGTTATACGTTTTGCCTCTTACAATTTGCACCATTGGCTTGATATGTTATCTCGAGAGAAAAAAAAACTATCAAATAAACACGCAGACTAAACTTGATGAAACTTATATATTTGAAATCAGCATTTAAAGCTGATTCTTTGATGTATCTATTGGTATCAAAATTCCGTTTTCTAGAGTTTCGGATACCATTGAGTTGGCTCGCTCCTTACTTACACTTCGTTACCATGAAATGTTTTATTAATTAAAAAAATGTCCACAAAATAAGTTTTTCAAAGAAAAGTAAAGAGCTACTACATTAAATCAAAGATGAGCAGAAATAAAGTTAAATAATTGTTCAAACGTAAACTTATGTCCAATGCCATACTAGTTAAAGTGAGAAAAACTCTTTCCCACAAGAGGACACTTTTCAACTAAAAGTAAAGAGCTACTAAATCAAAGATATGATGAAATAATAACGAATAATTGTTCAAACGTAAACTTATGTTTAGCGATAAACTTATTAGAGTAATAAAAAACTTTTTCTCACAAGAGGACACTTTTCGAGTAAAAGTAAAGAGCTACCAGACTAAACCAAAGATATGATGAAATAATAATGAATGATTGTTCAAACTTAAATTTTCTGTATTACGGGAATAGTTTATTTTCGAACCATTATATCTACCAAAGGTTCAATACCTGAGTTAAACTAAGAGGTTTAAATTTCAGGAAAAAAATCATAATTTCATCGTATTTTGCATTTCCCACAAGAGGAACACTTTTCGAGTAAAAGTAAAGAGCTAGCAGACTAAACCAAAGATATGATGAAATAATAACGAATAATTGTCCAAACTTGAATTTTTTTAATATCTCTGATACAAACTTTTACAGTGTTGAAAAATAGTGAAAAAGAAAAGACTAAAAAACATTGGAAGAAATAGATTGGTAGGAAAAAATGCTTACATTTGCATAGTCCGTCTGGGCTTGGGTGCCTGAAGGACCAGGTAGTGCATGTTGGAGGGTGGAGGGACCGGTGAGTACATTATTTTTGAAGATTTAAATGAATTAGATTAGTTAAACAAAGCTTATAAATAAAAATTCTATTAACAGTTAATTTTGTACCGACTACATAAATATTTAAGACCAAGTGTACCACGATGCACCATTGTGGTCTGAGAAATTCAAAAACTCAGAAACTCAATACATAGTTTTCGATAATTTCAAGTCGATTACTATCTAAGAATTTTATTTCTACAACACTTAGACCTTCCTTAGGTTGAAGTGCTGTTTTACACCACAAAATGGTAGAAAATCCCGCTTTACTTGAGTACATTATAAGTTTTGCCTCTTACAATTTGCCCCATTAGCTTGATATGTTATCTCGAGAGAAAAAAACTATCAAATAAACACGCAGACTAAACTTGATGAAACTTATATATTTGAAATCAGCATTTAAAACTGATTCTTTGATGTATCTATTGGTATCAAAATTCCGTTTTATAGAGTTTCGGATACCATTGAGCTGGCTCGCTCCTTACTTACACTTCGTTACCACGAAATGTCTTATTAATTAAAAAACTTTCCACAAAATAAGTTTTTCAAAGAAAAGTAAAGAGGTACTAAATTAAATCAAAGATGAACAGAAATAAAGTTAAATAATTGTTCAAACGTAAACTTATGTCCAATGCCATACTAGTTAAAGTGGCAAAAACTCTTTCCCACAAGAGGACACTTTTCAACTAAAATTAAAGAGCTACTAAATAAAAGATATGATGAAATAATAACGAATAATTGTTCAAACGTAAACTTATGTTTAGCGATAAACTTATTAGAGTGATAAAAAACTTTTTCCCACAAGAAGACACTTTTCGAGTAAAAGTAAAGAGCTAACAGACTAAACCAAAGATATAATAAAATAATAACGAATAATTGTTCAAACTTAAATTTTCTGTATTACGGGAATAGTTTATTTTCGAACCATTATATCTACCAAAGGTTCAATACCTGAGTTAAACTAAGAGATTTCAATTTCAGGAAAAAATCATAATTTCATCGTATTTTGCATTTCCCACAAGAGGAACACTTTTCGAGTAAAAGTAAAGAGCTACCAGACTAAACCAAAGATATGATGAAATAATAACGAATAATTTTTCAAACTTAAATTTTTTTAATATCTCTGAGACAAACTTTTACAGTGTTGAAAAATAATGAAAAAGAAAAGACTAAAAAACATTGGAAGAAATAGATTGGTAGGAAAAAATGCTTACATTTCCATAATCCGTCTGGGCTTGGGTGCCTGAAGGACCAAGTAGTGCATGTGTGTGGGTGAACGGAATAGGGGCGTTACATTCTTGTACAAATTGGGCTGTGACTTATACAGGCAGCGCCGGTCTTGAATAGTCGATATGAAGGTTGGATGGACTCGTGGCTTTGGGGGGCTTTAGCCTGTAACCATTCTGTACAACTGTCGCCTTCGCAGGGGGTGAATTATTGGCCCTCGCAATAGTGGCGGCGACAGACATTCTTCATAATTGGCCTTAAAAAGAAGAGAAAAAAGTTAGTATTGAAATAATTTGCCCCTTTTCACAGAAGGAAAGTTATTAAACATAAATATATATATATATATATATATATATATATAATATATATATATATATTGCGAAAACACACAAAGGTTAGAAAAAATACAAAATATTCCTTTATTATCTCTGCAAAACGGCTAAAAATGAAGAATTCATACACATTTTCAACTAGCTAAGGGTAAGTGTTTTAAATATGAGCCATTCTGTTACGAAAACACACAAAAGTTACAAAAAATACAAAAAATACCTATATGAACAAATAATTCCGTGTAAATCTGAAGAATACATAAACATATTCAACTAGCTAAGGGAAAGTGTTTTAATTATCATCCATTCTGTTGCGAAAACACAAAAAAGATAGAAAAAATACAAAATATTCCTTTATTACCTCTGCAATACGGGTAAAAATGAAGAATTCATACACTTTTTCAACTAGCTAAGGGTAAGTGTTTTAAATATGAATCATTCTGTTGCCAAAACACACTAAAGTTAGAAAAAATACAAAATATTCCTTTATTACCTCTGCAAAATGACTAAAAATGAAGAATTCATTCACATTTTCAACTAGCTAAGGGTAAGTGTTTTAAATATGAGCCATTCTGTTGTGAAAACACACAAAAGTTAGAAAAAATACAAAATATTCCTTTATTACCTCTGCAATACGGCTAAAAATGAAGAATTCATAGACATTTTCAACTAGCTAAGGGTAAGTGTTTTAAATATGAGCCATTCTGTCGCGAAAACACACAAAAGTTAGAAAAAATACAAAATATTCCTTTATTACCTCTGCAAAACGGCTAAAAATGAAGAATTCATACACATTTTTAACTAGCTAAGGGTAAGTGTTTTAAATATGAGCCATTCTGTTGCGAAAACACACAAAAGTTTGAAAAAATACAAAATATTCCTTCATTACCTCTGCAAAACGTCTAAAAATAAAGAATTCATATACATTTTCAACTAGCTAAGGGTAAATGTTTTATATATGAGCCATTCTGTTGCGAAAACACACAAAAGTTAGAAAAAATACAACCTAACCCCCTAATTGAAGGATATGAATTAGAACCACGGGAAACGTAATTTCATCGTATTTTGCATATCCCACAAGAGGACACTTTTCGAGTAAAGATAAAGAGCTACCAGAGTAAACCATAGATATGATGAAATATTAACGAATAATTGTTCAAACTTAAATTTTCTGTATTACGGGGATAGTTTATTTTCTAACCATTATATCTACCAAAGGTTCAATACCTGAGTTAAACTAAGAGGTTTCAATTTCAGGAAAAAGTTACATTTTGACAACATTTGACAATTTACCAAATTTAAAGTTTTGTTTAGTTTCAAAATGTTTTCTGTCACTCATCTTCTTTTAACCATTCACAAACAATACTAAAGAAAACCACTTCCCTTGGTTTATTGATTTTTAATTATTAAGAAGGCTATGATTTCATTGAAATATACATTTTACATTTTTAATTTTCATGCTTTTGATAAGTATCTTGTCCTTTTGGTGTAAATTGCAGCTGAAGGCTTATCGAAAAATCACTTTTTCAAGTTTTTTCATAATTAAAGGATACGAATTAGAACCAGGGGAACATAATTTCATCATATTTTGCTTATTTTCGTTGGAAAACACACTGAAAAGAAATATTATTGAACTCACATCAAACATTGTCGGGCTTGCATTTGAATAACCTTCCAATTAATTTCTATCTTGTCCTCTATTTCAACAAATACTGACTTTTAAAGCTTTTCAAAGCTCTTAAATATACTAACCTAACGGTTATTTATTTACGAAATTGTGCAAACTGTCGATTTAGAACAATAATTACCTCTCTATATATCAATTAACACTCACTAGAATTGCCACTTTTCACTTGCGGAGAATGGTTTCATAACAATACTTCTTACATTGCATAGACTAAATGTGTCAAACGAGACATCTTCAATGTCGATTAATTAATTGTTACGTTCGATTTTGCTTTGGACATAGTAGAGCATCAATGGGAAGTGAGAATTTCTGTAAAACTATCAAAGATTGATCAGACAAAAAGTTAGGTGTATGGATAGGCTAGATTAGATTATGTTAGGTTATGTTAATTTAGGGTAGACTAGCTTAGCCTACGTACGAGAAAGAAAAGTTCTTAGTTGTGGAGCTCCCCCACTACCTCAACCATCGCGCTGGAAATCCCTTGAATTAGGTTAGAGACAGACAAAAAGTTAGGTGAATGGTTAGGTTAGGTTAGATTATGTTAGGTTAGGTTAATTTAGGTTAGAATAGCTTAGCCTACGTAGCCCCCCTCCCCCACCGCCTCAACCATCGCTCTTGAAATCCCTTGAATTAGGTTAGAGACAGACAAAAAGTTAGGTGTATGGTTAGGTTTGGTTAGATTATGTTAGGTTAGGTTAATTAGCGGCACCCTATTTTTTTATTGTTAATTTTTTTTTTTTGGGGGGGGGGAGGGGCTCCCCCCCCCCTCCAAAAAAAGTTATGTGTTTGGTTTGGTTAGGTTAGGTTATGTTAGGTTATGTTAATTTAGGTTAGACTAGCTCCCCCACCCCCCGAGGGCCACGGGGACTGAAAGCCTACCACGGGTGGGACCCCCACCACCAAGGTTAGGTTACATAACATTTCAAGGTGACCACCCCCCCCCCAACCCCGGGGCCACGGGGCCGAAAGCCTGACACGGGTAGGACCCTCACCACCAAGGTCAGGATAGGTTAGATTAGGTTAAGTTACCTAACATTTCTAGGTTAACTTACATCAGGTTAAGTGACGCGCCACTTAACCTGATGTAAGTTAACCTAGAAATGTTAGGTAACTTAACCTAATCTAACCTAACCTGACCTTGGTAGTGAGGGTCCTACCCGTTTATAGTCATAGTAGGTGGTGTCATCACAGTGATGACGTAGAAACCAGATTGCCTTGTTACCCCAACAGTTGAATCGTAAACCAGATTCCTCTTCCCAAAATAATTTAAATCCCCGACGATACCAATCTCGTAGAAATAAACTAAAATTACGTTTGAGATTCTTTCCAATCATAGCGGGGTAAGTATTCTCCCACTGATCACATTTATCATAGTGAGAATTGGAGCACAGGTGCCCTCTAGGATGAGAGTCACACACCTCCTCAAGACATGAATTACATCCTTTAATTTGTACTGCATAGCCTCTATGTAATTTACAAGGATTACATAATTACACTTTTCACTATAGCCATCAATAATTGTACAATTCTCACATTGATTCCAACTGACTAGAGTGTACGTGCACAATGGACATATATAGAACATTTTTTCGGTTTCCGATGTCAACTCTCTCAAAGCTAAAACGAAACAGATCCTCTTCGTGCGATAAATTCAACGAGAGGGAACTTGGGGAGTGAGGAGGAGCCCTGTGCCGGTACCACCTTCGAATGATGGGGGGGGGGAGCCATCTACATTGAATCCATTGGCAATGTTTTCAAAAGCATAACCACAATATGATTATACTTTGTTCCAATTAATGTATCAATAAATTGACTATAAGCATTTGAGTCACATTTTAAAAGTTTCGTACCATAGTCCAATGTGGGGGAATCACTCCTCATTATATTGTCAAGTGTTACCGGACAAGAGAATATCCTGCGTTTAAGAGATAACTCGAGAAAATCATCGTCCAAAATCAAATGTTTTTCCATAAACACTAGATTTGATCTAATTCTCTCTTTCTCAAATTTCTTCATTTTTCAGTCCTTTCACTCTGGCTGCTGACTCTAGACTGAGCCTGATTCGTTAGCCCTGGTCAGAAAAGAAACAAAACTTTTTCGATTTTGAAACAATTTTATTGAATAATTACAACAACAACAATAATACAGAGCATGTACAATTAACGATACTGTTTATTGTCCTCGATATGTTTCACCAATGCACTTAAAGCACATTGAAGTCTATTCACATGTGCTATATCAACTTTAGCGGCAAAACATAATTGATCCTCCATTTTAAATTTGCTCAAGGATATCACATATCTTGCATATACTGCATCCCATTCCAGACAAAGACGTGATCCTTTCGTGATTTCCACTGCAATGTTTGGTGCTCTTGTACTATTATCATCAACTCCACTATCAACTTCTAATAGGGTAAACATTCCACTCATCGCCGTCACAAATATATATCCAAATGAGTATAGTCAAAACTGTTCTTCTTCTCACTCCTTTGAATTTTAGTCACAGACTAATAAAACTCTGGCAAAAATCCCTTCTATATAGTCACTCCATCAATAATATGTAAACAAAGCCCGCTGATTGGCTGAGAAGGACACATGTGATCTAACTGTTTCCTGGACCCTCATAACATGTGGCTCGAGCAACAACAACAAATACTATTTCTGGACATCATGACATTCACGATCGATTACGCAATCAAGTTATCGGAAATTCACTTCCCCCTCGAGTCCTAGATCAATAACATTGTTCCCTTTAGAATTCAATGCGCATGTGCAACCTTCGTTCCGGAGTTATTACACATAGAAACATCAAATAAATCGACCTTGGAAAAAGAGGTCATTGACTGATTACGCAATCTTTCTCCCTAGGGAGGCTATGCCCTTATTTGGGTGTGCAAAAAAGTTATAGGTGGCAGCAGGGGTGCCACATGGGGTCAATAGGGTCACTTCTACTAGTGCCTAAAAGATAATTACGAATAAAGAAAATTACATGATGAAAAAAACATTTAAAACTTAACACTGATACTCAACTATGGGTTGCATCCTAAGAAAAAGATTTGAAAAGTCACTTGTATTTTATTTTCAAGAGGTGATTATTTTTTTTGTGTATGTTGGTTTGTGAACGAAGGAATTGTCGTAGAAACTTCGAAAAGGGCTCATTCGATTCAAAATTGAAGTGGCTTTCCCCTTTTTAATAGTTTAAAGGGATTGGAAGGCAACTAACACCCCTTCCAAGCCCACCATTACCCCAAACACATCCAATCAAAATTTTGAGATAACAATTTTGTTCAACGTAGTTGAAAGATCTAAAAAATTATGTCTTTGAGGAGGACAATCCCCCCACAGTCCTCAGGGCAAGGGTCGTAATTTATGCCCTGGGGGCATATGAGGCGTTTATTGAAAGCGTTATCGTAGAAACTTCAAAAAGGGCTCATTCAATCGGAAATCCCAAGGGCTAGTGCCCTTTTTAATAGTCGAAAGTGATTGGAGGGCAACTAATCCCCTCTCACGCCTACCATTTCCTAAAACACACCCAATCAAAATTTTGAGACCGCCATTTTGTTCAACGTAGTTGAAAGTTCTGGAAATTAGGTTATTGAGGATGACAAGCCCCCCACAGCCCTCAAGGCGAGGGTTGTAAGTTATGCCCTGGGGCATATAGGGTTTTTATAGAAAGCATTGTCGTAGAAACTTCAAAAAGTGCTCATTCCATTGGAAATTGAAATGGCTAGTCCCTGTTTTAATAGTTGAAAGTGATTGGAGCGCAACTAACACCCTCTCACGCCCGCCATTTCCCCTAACACATGGAATCAACATTTTGAGATATCCATATTGTTCAACGCAGTTGAAAGTTTTGTAAATTAAGTCTTTGAGGATGATAACACCCTCAGAGCCCTCCAGGGCAAGGGTTATAAGTTATGCCCTGGGGGCATATAAGGTTTTTTATAGAAAACTTTGTCGTAGAAACTTCAAAAAAGGGTCATTTGATTGGAAAGTGAAAGGGCTTTTTAATAGTCGAAAGTGATTGGAGGGCAGCTAACCCCCCTCTCACGCCCACTATTTCCCCAAACACATCCAATCATAATTTTGAGACAGCTATTTTGTTTAACATAGTTGAAAGTTCTGGAAGCTATGTCTTTGAAGATGACAAACCCCGCACATCCCTCAGGCAAGGGTTGTAAGTTGTGCCCTTCGGGCATATAAGGTTTTTATAGAAAGTGTTGTCATAGACACTTCAAAAAGAGCTCATTCAATTGGAAATTGAAATGGCTAGTCCCCTTTTTAATAGTTGCAAGTGATTGAAGGGCAACTAACTCCCGTCTCACGCTCACCACTTCCCCAAACACATGCAATCAAAATTTTTAGATATCCATTTTGTTCAATGCAGTTGAAGGTTTTGGAAATTAAGTCTTTGAGGATGAGAACCCCGCCTCCCATACCCCTCAGGGCAAGGGTTGTAAGCTATGTCCTTGAACATATAAGGTTTTTATAGAAAGCGTTGTCGAAATAATCCTTTTGTTAGCTATTACTGAAGCAAATCGTTTTGGTCTAGCAGGTAAAATAGTCCCCTGGTGATTATTTAAAATCTTTATTCGCTTATTGACTGTTGATTCACTCTTTAGAAGGTTATCATAAATTGGGTCAATATTTAAATTACCCGTGTCCCTACTTATGGAAAGGTTAGCAAACATATGTTTTTTCATTTCTATGGTTTCCCTGGCCCATTGGGTGTACCCCTTATCATTAGAAATAGCAAAGGCTTCATCAAATTTGACAAAATGATCTGGTTGAAGCAAAATATGCTCTGCTAAAGCTGAAATGAAAGTTTCTGGAGGCTTTCTTAGTTGTAGGGTTTTTTTCTATTGATTTTTGGTGTTCAGTAAACCTTTCTACAAATTGTTGGTGGCTCCTACCAATATAGAACTTCCCACAAGAACGCGGAATTTTATACACCCCACTTACTAAATTTCCCCGAGTTAAATCCTTACCAGAACTAAAAACTAGTTTTTTTAAATAATATTTTTTTTTTAAACTAGTTTTTTTAACTAGTTTTTTTTAAATAAAGATTTTAAATAATCACCAGGGGACTATTTTACCTGCTAGACCAAAACGATTTGCTTCAGTAATAGCTAACGAAAGGAGTATTTCGCAACTGAATCATTAAAGTGATTTACAGTTTTTTTTATTTTTCCTCAGTTACTCTGGTGTCCTCACTGAAGTAACTCTATATTAGCATCTTTTCCCTACGTGGATTAGTTTCCGCCGATTGTACATTTTTGTTTTTTTGTTGTTTTTTTTTGGTGGTGGTTTTATTGGTTTTTAGTTTTATCTTGGTTTTTTTTTTTTTTTATCTTGTTCTTCTTGTGTGTATTTCTTGCTGAAGACGCCTTGTTCGTATAAAGGCGAAATATCCGCGTTGTTTTCTTTTCTCCCCACTCGTCATATTCTCGTTTGTTTGTTTGTTTTTTTTTAGAGATTTTTCTCTTTGTTGGTTTTTTAACTACCCCAAATCAGTATCAATATATAAACGAAACCCAAAACAAACAGAAATTAGAATAAATTAAAGAGTTGAACTATAAACGACCAGAAATTAATACGAGTAAGGTTCTAAACCCCGTGCTTTCTAAAAGCCAGAATATAATTTGTACTTTACTGAAAACATTATTTTAAATGTTTTCAATTTTATAACTTAAAGAAATCAAAAATTAATCAATATTTTAAGGAATAAATATCAGCATATGTATATTAAACTTAGAATGCACTTTTTTTCAGTAAATTCATTTGAGTTATTTGAAATTCAAATGGGGCACTAGACTTTAAACAGATTTTAAACAGCACAAGACAAACAGTGAAAACGTGGCACTAGACTTTATTGTCCAAACTGGCCGTTCTGATTTTTTTTTGTGGCCCTTATTCATCCAGGAAGTGCAATGGGGGTTGGGTGCCACCTATCTGGGGCTTTTACACACCCTTCCTGTTTACACTCCACAAATCTATGTAGGTACTCATTTAGAGCTGTATCGACTTTAAATTACATCACTGTCAATTTGATAAGTCTATCACTTTAAAATTATTCCCAGTATCTTAGACAGCGTTGCTGCTGTTTTTTCGGCCTCGAGCCTGGCCTTTACTGTTATTAGTTTGACAATGCAATTGGTTGCAACTACAAAGACAGGTATTGAAATGGCTGTCTTTTTTTTACAAGCCCTCTTTATTTATTACTTTTTTTGGGAGGGGGAGGGGATCTCAAATTAGAATGATCAATTATACAGATTAATCCTAGGTAACAATCACGGAAATAGAGTATATTTCTAGGGGAATGGGATTAATAATTAGTCAAATTTTGCGACAGATATCATTAATATTAAAATATTTAGATTTTATGGAGTACAATTCAAAGTAGGTGCCATTTTTTGCATTCTCAGTTACTTTAAATGCAATTCTCAGCGCCAATTCCTGCGTTCTTGTCCGAATTTCTGTAATTCTTTAAATGTGAATGATTTTTGTGAACGGGAATCTTGGCTACTTTTCTTCACTTCTAGCTTCATTTTTTTCATTATTCCTAAAATTTATTGGAACTCTTGATGATAATTCCTGCAATCTCGGCTCAAATTTGTGGAATTTCGGGCACAAGATTTCTTACTTCTGCAGGATTTCGGTATTTTTAAGTTTCCTGTTTATGAACATTTCGGCTCGAAAGTTTTCGTAATTGGCTCCACAAATAGTGAAATCTGAAATTCAGACAAAAACCTGGATGATAGAAGTAGCATCACCTCCTTTCTAGTCAATTTTGATGGAAAAGAAATGTAACATGTTAGAATCACCAGTTCGATATGAGCTTCCCGGTTGAAGAGAACATGAAAACCAATAAACACGCAACCATTACATGACCATCCTTTCAGGACTAGATATACAAACTGGACTAAATTGAATACTAAAAAGAACTTTAAAGTGAAACTGTCATTTAGTAAATTTATTGGCAGTAATAAGTTACGAAGTCACAACTTTTGTGACAGTTTTCTATTAAAATGTATTATTAAAAAAAATATTTTCTACGAAGTTCACGTAAAGATTGTTAATAAATTGTATTTAACAACGTTTCCATAAAATTCTTTATCCAAATTAATAATAATAACTTTATTTTGAAAACATTATAAGAAATAGAAAATAATACATTGACACAAAACACCCAACTTTATAAGGCATTATAGTTTGCGTTATAGGGGATGAACAGATAATTACTCGTTTATTTAGTACACCCTAAAATATTGCCATAGAATAGGGAGCGAATAAACATAAGAATACAAACACTTAGATGTAAACACAATATCACAAGATTAGCCTATAAAAGGGGATAAAACACAGAAGGAAAAACAAAGAAAGCAATAAATCAGACTGAAACCAAGAGATTTTCTGTAATTCGTTTAAAGGTGCCAATGTGTGATACCTTTGGTTCGGGTACGCTATCCGAAGAAATGTTCACTTTTGTCTTCCTTTTCTGTCTCCCTTTCTTAGTAGCTGATAAGGAAGTATCTGGAAAAAATTAATTACTTTTCTGCTTAAAAAAAAAAAAAAATAGAAGTTCTTTATAGAATTCAGGCTCCATGTGTATATTCCTTAGGTCACTTAAAAAGCAGATCAAAGCTATTCAAAATAATTCAAATTTCCTAGCGGTTTTTATATTTTCCGTCCAGAATACCTACCAGATTTAAATACTTTATACGACTACACTGACAATACATAGTAGATACAAAAATATAGATTACCAGCGGTCATTGCAGAAATTCTCCTCGTAGATCTCGGTTTTTGATCTTGCCAGACGTAGAATGAGAAGAAAAAAAGCTTTGCCGCCACTATTAAACTGAAATAAGTAAAACTTCCAGGATAAAAAAAGAAAATTATGCTTAGGTACAAGATGGAAAGTAAAATCTTCGTGGTATTTGTATTTGAGTCAATGAGAGATTTCGATATGCAACAATGATGTTTCAGAAAGGGCCCAAATGTGGGTATCTTATTAGTGACAAATTTGGGTATCTTGGACCTGTTGTCAAGGAACAACAGGAATTTGTGAATAGTTCCTAAGTGGACGCTAGTCTACTTGCTATATATTTTAATAAAAATGTACGTAGGAATAGCCTTGATTGGGTCTTATACTCTTTATTTGTTCTGTGTGTTTTGTCTCGATGATTGTTTTGAGCATGGCAAGAAAACAATCAAAATTTAAATATAATCAAAATAATTTCAGTTTATAAGCTATGTTTTATGTTTTAAAATACTGTGGAAATAACGAGAGCAAACACTTTGATTGACTTTGCTCTTAATTGTTAATAAAAAAGAAAAAAAAATTGGCTCATGTTGAATCCAATTACGGTTGTAGCAAAAGCAGTGACCTAGTAAAGAGTGAACCGTGGCTTATTGTAACCGAAAGTTGAAAAACGAATTTTCGAAGGAACTTTTTCGCAAGAAAAATTTCTCAATAAACACGGATTAACATTTAAGAACTAATATTTTAGGTTTAACACAATTACAATTTGAAATTATGAAAACAACATTTAGGAATTTCGAAAAGGTACCTAAAATCCTTCAAACATGAAGAAAATTAAAATACGCCATTGAAGACCCCATATTGGAAGTTTGCTGCATCCCATCTTTATAAACAAGGATAACTCCTTTTTACATGGTTAGCACTAATTTTTCTCTGTTGTTTGTTCCTTTTTGCCACCAGCGATATTTGCATTGGTCCAAAGACCGTATAAAGTAAGTGGAGGGTACATTTGAAGAAAAAATACTTCTAGTTTCTTTGTATCAAACAAAGAAAATTACGCCGCAACAAACTACCTTTTTCTAACTGTTTTCCGTCACCGAACATCTGTTTTAGCTAAAAATAGGCTTAGAAGGGGGAGAGAGTGATTTCTGAGACACCCTATCAATTTTGAGATTGTCATGCCCAGTTATACTAGTGTAGAGGTTTACACCCTCATCTAGAAAATCAATGAAAAGGGTATTTTAATGTTTTTCACAGGGGTGATCGTCAAGGACCTATCCAGGTTTTTTTTCCAGGGGAAGGGGGTTATTTTTGTTCGGGGAGAGGGGATACACAAAAAATTCAGAGAATGTATCAAAAATTTGCTTATGTGCAGTTTTGTCGTTTTTTTACACTTTTATCTTTTTTGTTATTATACATATATTTCATTTGTCATTTTCACAAGATCCAAGTAGGTATTACTATAATTTGCTGTAAGTTGGAATTTCTCTGAATCTGGTGATAGTCTCTGACTCCCTGAATACTGAAAAATCAACCCTACTGAACTCCTACTTATAAAGATCAGCTTTCTTAATCCATGAAACAGTTTGAAGTAGGTCACAAGTGAAACATATGTCTGATTCTACGTCTTATTAAAGGGTCACGTTTACCCTTTTTGTATCATTGCCTAAGTCAGATATAAGAAATTTTTATCAGATTTACTATGTATTTAAAAAACTCCAAAACTAAAAAGAAAAGTTCTTCTGATGAAAGTAAGGAGAGAAATTGAAAACGAACGAAAATCATATTCTTTGCAGACCGTGGAAAATATAGCAAATAAAACTAGCTCAAATAATCGAAGTTATGATAATTCCTTATATTCGCGAAATTATACAAAACTAGAACTTTACTGAAAACACTGTACCCACGCGAAGAATCAGGTTGTAGTTCTACAAGGATGAAAGTCCTTAAATAACCTGTAGAAGATACAAGGCTTATCTGTATGGTTTCCGATTGTATTTCATAAATTGATTACTTTTAGTACACAATTTAAATACTTTCAAAACTGAAGAAAGAAAATGAAATATAATTTTAGTAACCGCAGAGTCATTAAATAGAAAATAAAAATCACTGACAGATTCATATGGCGTAAGTCATTGGTCATCTGAGCTTTAATATCAATAGCTAGTAATTAATAATTTTCATCTCTGAAAACATATTTTAGTATTATTTGAAATTAGAAACGAATTAACGCTTAAGCTCCATAAATCTAGATCTTTCTGTCTATACTGTATGGATAGTTTAAAGATATGATGCGAATTTCTTAAGTTAATGCATAACTCTGACATTTACCCAAACAAGTTGGCAGCAGATTTTTTGCAATGTAACATACAAATTAAAACAAATCATTGGAAAAGGCCCGTTTTATTGAAGTCGCAAGAAATTACAGGAATTCAGACCGTATAAAGATATCCTAATATGCTTTGTTTTTCTGTTGTTCATAATGCATTTCATGCTTTTACTTTAATAAAACCATGCATTTTTTTGTGTTTTCAGCAATGGGCTAGTTTTGCAATGGGCTAGTTTCCGACAAGTTTAAGGGGTCGTCACAAGTCAGTTTATTTGGGCTAATTTTGGATGTGTACACACTACTTGAACTGAGAAGCAATAAGGACAAATCTCATTAGCCAGTTTGCTTAAAAACATATTTTTAAATTTTGGTTACTATGGGCTGTTTTGAGCTTCGTTTTATGAGCTTCTCTTATCCTCGTTTTAAGTTTCAATTCCCTTCTTTTCTCCTATAAATTTAGCTAAATTTAAAAATTTAGCTATTTTCGTGTTATAATTCCATGACAAGCATAATTCGACAAATTTAAGGAATCGTTATGAGTCAGTTTATTTGTGCTATTTTTGAAGATATAAATATTGCTTGCACCCAGAAGCAATAATTTTTGTTCGTTTTCAGTTTCAATTTCTCTCATTACTCCTATAAGACAAATTTGGGCATTTTTGTGTTATAATGTGTGTGTCGTTTGTTGCTTCAAGGTCGCCAGAATTAATTTGGTCATGTCATTACGGGAAGATCCTATCCATATGAAAATCGGTATTGATCTTTTCCTTCCACCAGAGAACAGTAATGTCACCTAATTTACTCAATAGATATAGCTTAAAAATTTCCCTGAGGTAGCATAGTTAGCAGGTACTAAAATGGGGGATGTCTTCTTTTATCTATGTTTAGGGGACTATGAGATTAAAAATAAAACTTGAGTTTTCTGTTTGACCTAATTTGATATATTATTTAGTGTACCATAGTGTACCAGTTACCGGACAGTAGAACACATATTTTGACTTCAAATAAAGATGGGGCAACCAAAGTCTACTAAAATCCAAGAAATTTACACCAAGTCACAATTTACACGTTAAAGAAATTGAAAGTTTGTAGGTTTTACTTTTGAAATGCCATCATTTAACTTACGGGTACTTATGCACTAAATGGTACACACGAAAGAAGTCAAGTTTGGTTATTTCTAATAAAAAAATGAAATAGGATGATTATATAATAGTTTAGAAACAAATTTGGGCTATATATTTGCACATTAGGGGGGGGGGTAAAGCATAGCATATGTTAAATACGTAAGCTAACCTAGGTACCTTTCCCCCTCTAAATCCCAAAAAACAACAGTTTCAATATTGTAATCACAATGAAAACCACGCTTTGGATTCCATTTCTCTATTGCTAATACCCCTTTGCAGGTTTCGTGTCTGGTTTCCTTGATAGAGTCTATAGCGGTGTGTACCAATTAGTGCACAAGTACCTACTTTCGATTGCCACAAGTTAAATGCGATTAGTATACGAGAATTCTGACTCTTAAAATTTGCAGTTCATTCATTTGTGTAATAATTGATAGCGCTTGCACTGACCCCAAGCTATGTAAGAAAGCTGTTAAATTATAAAATTAAGTGGGAATATTTGTAATTTTACAGCTCCTCTGTAAATTGAGAAAATAGATGCTTGGATATTTAGTATACTGATAAGACAATACCTGGTCGGCCAAAGGTCCATTATCATCAAGTTTATTTTTTTCCCGAGCAACGATAAAGAGTATTCCGGTATTCCCAAACATGTGAAATGTCAAAGGCACTTAGGCCTCCTGTTCCTACGATTTGTTCCTGGAATTCCTATGCTGACGGATCCTATTATATCAAAATAAAATTTTTGTGGGCATACCTACTTCTCTGTCGATTTTTTTTTTTGCAAGATGATTTTTTGTTTCATTTGAACCTAGCCAAAGTAATTCATGAGGCGTAATGTGACATTTTTAAAGTGTAAAATTTCAGCAAACTCCACCCTAAGCAAATTTTCTGATTGATTCATTTCAATTGTTCCTATCTTATTTGGTCTAAAAAAATTTCTACATTTATTTTATCCAAAATGCGTTGTTTTCCCTTTTTCCAACTACGATAGTAGTAGGGGTAGGGAATTTTAAACCAATTTTATTTATCCAATCTCGGGTGTCTATTACAATATTCTTGTTCATTAATTTGTCCTTAATAGCAGCTAAAAATCCCAAAAACACAGTTTTGATTTTGTCGTTTCTGCAGTAAAATTTTTGTACTTTAATTTTTTTTTAATTAAATGTCGACCTCAGAAAAACGTGGACACATATTTACATTATGTTGTTTATATTTTCGTTTTATAAATGAAACATTTTGTAAGATTCAATGATCAGTTTAGTTCATTAACGTTTTAATATTTTTTTTTTCTCGATTTGTCAGAAATGGCTATCCTATAACAACCGTCAACATTTCAGATCGTCATTGCTACTGAATCAACATAATTGAACCCGTCATTACTAGTGAACCCGCAGTAACTGAGAAAATCTCGGAGTGTTTCTGAGAAAATATCAAAATGGATAAAAACAAAATAGTTAGAACTTTGTAGCTGAAATGGCATCTACCTCTTAACAATATTAATTGCCAAGCAATTTTCATTAACTTTTCAGGTTATCTGACGTTTCGTAGAGGTTTTAAAAGTTTGAGACGAAAAATGAGTAGTTTCAGTGGATATCAACAAAAATACCTGGACAACGTTCTGTACGATTAATTTCATCTTTTGGCCTACTTTAAATATAAACACTGTTTCAAGCAGGCGGTAAAGTTCTGTTGACGGTATAACTTCAAGGTCGTGGTAACTAACTGTAAGAAATGAGCGACTTGGGGTAGCATCAAACGGAACTCTAGATAAAGGAGTTTTGATAACAAAATCTACACCAAAGGAATCGGCTGTTTATAGTGATTATTAATATGAAATATTCACAAGTTTAAAATTTCCAAATCAGGAATTTAAAATTCAGAAACAATTTGCCCTATTTTTGCCAAAAAGGAAACCAACCCCCCAATTTTGATCCTAAAATGTTCAATTTTTATCCAATTAAAATGGCCAATCACTATAGAATTACTGAAAAAGTATACATTTAACTTCCCAGTTTCGGGAGCTAAATGGCGTCCGATGACGCATATATTCCTAAAAATACACATAGGTCCCTAAACAATAAATGATTAATATAAACAATTATTTAAATTTTTTTATTTTTTTAGTTTATTTATATGTAGTTTAAAATTATGTCGTCTAGTGCAGAAAAGCACATCAATTCTTATGGAAGAGGGCCACTGCATCTTTTTGTGGGTAAGGGTGGTAAGGGTGATAAGGTAAGGGTGCTTGAAACCTCAAAAGTACAATAGTAGTATGCTAAATATGGATTTGCTTACACATATAGGAAATGCTTTGCTTACACATATAGGAAATACTTTGCTTACACATATAGGAAATACTTTGCTTACACATGGAATTTGGGTGAAGCTATAGCAATTTGAAATATCATATGGAATTTGCTTACACATATAGGAAATACTTTGCTTACATATGGAATTTGGGTGAAGCTATAGCAATTTGAAATATCATATGGAATTTGCTTGAAGCTATATACTTTGCGTACGCCCCCGTACCAGACAGGTTTTTCTGATAATCCAATTCTACTTGTCATTGTACCTTTGCCAAGAGGACCCAGTATAACTTGATTGGTGAGTAGGATTTGAATAAAAGGAATAGTTTTCTTTACAATTCATATTAGTAAGAGACCTGAATTCAAAGAGAGTAGTTTTTATTTGCAAGGATGTTAGTGGAGAAAAAAATGAGTGGTGCATTTACATTATTGGAGATTAATGATGGAACCGACAGCAGCAGAAGCAACGATATACGAGTACCTAATGTAGCTGTGGAAATAACTGCTGGTTATAGACTATGTCTTGAATGGGACATTATGTATGCGAGATACGTGATATCATTAAGCAAATTTAAGCAGGAGGAGCAGCTGTGTTTTGCTGGAAAAGTAAATATTCTCCACATAAATAAACTTCGGTCAGCATTAGATGTCCTATCGAAATATATTGATGAGAACAAAATGCATCAGTGAATATTATTATTGTAATTATGATCAATAAAACTGTTTCTAAATCAATGGTATTTTTTTTTCTTTCTATAGTAGACTAGCGTATATTTTCTAGAGTAGAAAAAAAGAAATTCTGTTTAGTCTGAAGTTGATCGTGAGAGAGTTAGGACTAAAAAAAAAAAATGGATGGATTCGAGAAAGATCGAATCATGAGGAATCTAGTTCTTATGGAAAAACATTTAATTCTAGACGATGATTTTCTAGAGTTGTCTATTCAAAGGAAGATATTTTCTCGGGGAATGCTTGTCGAGATAATGAAAATTTATACTTCATCATTAGACTATTGTATGAAGCTTCTACATTGTGATCCAAATGCATTTACACAATTTATTGATATATTGATCATGACACGGCAAAATGATATTGTGGGTATGATTTTAAACATTAGTTTAGAAATTTAGGACTTTTTTTCATAGTACATATGGTACTCAAGTATGATTTACGCCTCTCTCTCTCTCTCTCAGACAATTTTTTTTTGTTGCTACCTCAGGTTCATTGTGACAGAAAGAGCCTCGACAAAGGAAAAAATCTTCCAGACATGCCCGTTATGCATATACTCAATGGTCAGCTTGTCATTTGAGAATTTCAAAATGATTGAGGTGTATGATGAAAAGTGTAGATTATGAAAACCGTGTAAATTGCATAGAGAATATGCTGTACAAATTAAAGGTTGTAATTCCTGTGTTGAAGAGGTGTGTGACTCTCATCCTAGAGGTCATATATGCTCCAATTGTCATTATGATAAATGTAATCAGTGGGAGATTAGATATCCTGGGATGATTAGAAAGAATCCTGACCGCGAATTTATTTTATTGGTATGATATTGGTATTGTCATGTTGTTAGAATGTCCAGGGTGCCGGAGCCAGTTCAACAATTCAACTGCCGGAGAAACTAAAGATCTTAGGTTCTACTTCATCTTTGTGAATAAACAAAGTGTTGGGATTATAAGACCACTGATTTTTATTTGGTTGTGAAAGAATGTGACTCGCCACTTGAGGACAATGTTTGTGAAATTGCTTCAAATAGGCAATTTGAAACAAGTGAATTCTTTATAATGAATGAGAATAGTATCATTGACTATAAAAAGAGATATGACAAGAGTGAAGTCACACTCTACTGTAGAAAATGTGACCCTGACATTGCACTACATCAGGATCAGTACACTTTGAATTCAGATAATCTACCTACACTAGTTGTTGTCGACAAATACCTAGTAGTGGATGAAATCTAAAAAGTAGAAAAGTTGTTTTATCTTGTATATAATTTTTTTTTATATTAATTAAAAATTTAAAATACATCTTTAGAACAATTTATGCTAAAGTCACTAAAATAGGAATTACAAAAACTTTTAATTATAATCTAAAATAGAAAGTCGTTAAATTTAGGTAAGTCAACGTAGATTTTGAGAAACTACTTGTAGGTGTAGCCACGACATATGAAAATGAAAAAGAGTAGTGCATGAAAGCCACATGTCTTAGTCGTTAAATCCGGTACTCTTCGTTGATTTTGAATAATGGTTTTCCCCCTGCTTTCAATAAAGTTGCTGATGTATGGAGCATAGAATTTATAAAATAGGCCAAGAGGATCGAAAAATTCAATATTCTTCGCTGTTTGAAAGATGCATAGCCAATGACAAGTCTTCAAAGTCGATGAACTGCTATTAACAATGATTATGGTGTTTTTAACACATTGAATTTTGTCAAAGAAGTCCGAGGGTATACAAAAGGATTTGTATTGGGAAATGTATGGATCCATACTTAATACGTTCATTATTTGGTTTGTTTTCATGGTGTAAGGTCTAGTGAAACACTGCCGTTGGGTGTGATTTCCCAAAAGGTTTCAAATTGACTCAATGATATTAGCGTGATACTCTCAGTCAGAGCATTGGCAAATGTACACTCTAAACGTACATTCCCAGTTCGTACTATGGTCATATCTTGCATGCCTGACAAATCCGAAACAATAACCCCATGATTTTTTGAAAACATTGAATTGGTTATTCCATTTTCAAATAGTTGAGAGTCATGATCTAGGGATTGCATGGTCAACTCGTACAGAGTTCTATAGGATTTTTTGTCAAGTGATAGAGTGTACAGTGGAATACCATTCACTTTGCCCACGAGGCTAGATAGACTGAAAAAATTAAAATCATGGGGGGATTCAGTCCAGGATCCAACGGCACTGCCACTCTTCACAAAGGCCAAAGCCAATTTTGATGGGATTTCTCCATTGATAAATGATGAATCGCTATAGCTACGAGAGCCGGTGGCAATGTGACGTTGATTGGTGATCGTATGGGGGACAACAAGTTTAATATTGTTGCCATTGGCTCTTAGCTTTTCCACTGCCAATGCAACAGAGCTCATAACCTGGTGTTTTCGGACATTGAGAATTTGCGATGTGATAATAACATTTGCATTGGGTGCTGCAGGAAGTGTTTTTCTCAAAATGAAATTCTATGGGGTCATCTGCAGCTTTATGTCAATCTTGACATTGGGGGGTAGCCATTGTGATATATTGAATATCTCATGATTTAATTTTCCAACTAGATGATACTCCTGGGTCACTGCAGTAGTCAACTTACCGTCAGTATCAACAACTGTTCGATATTCATAGCCCAATGATTGTCCTCTCATCTCTTTGTACGCCTTTGGCGTCATCATCATAAATTGTATGTAGCTTGCATAGTTTGATAAATTATTGCTAGTGCTCACCAATGTTCCATTAATAAATGCATCAATTTGTTTGAATAGGTTGTGTAGATTGCAGTTTTCAAAGGGTAGACCATTGCCGGCATTTGGAGTTGTATTACCTGAATTTTTCCTTATCACAACATATAGATCCATAAATGTTGACGACAAATCAATGAAATAGTCTTAATTGGAAAATATTTGACAGTGTATATTTTCAGAGAGGGGTTGTTGAGGGTGAAATTGTTCATAGTAGCCATACTTGACACTGACATCAACATTTTCAGCATTGAATAGATTCAATGAGGAACTGATTGATGGATATGATTCGTTGTGGGGGAGAAAAGACATCTTAAGAGAAGAAATCCTTATTTTATCTAACAGTCTTTTTCTGCTTCTTCTTCTGCTGCTTATTGGCCTTCGTTGTTTTATTTTTCACAGTCCTTGTTGATGTCCTTTGCTTCCTGACTGGGTGGAGACTGATGAGTGAATGACGTGAACGCATCCTTTTCAATCCCTCCCCATTTTGTCTAGATTTTAATTGTTCACCAACGGCTCTTGCTGAAGATCTAATATTTTCCTTAACACTCTCCTTGAAATTCTTGCCCGACCCCCAGTCCTGTAGTGTGGAGGCAGCAAAATTTGATGCAGCAGGTACAAGATATTTTCTGGCAAGGGGTAGTGCAGAACGATATAGCATAGCAAACCAGCTACCAAGACCATAGCCAGACATTGTAGTACGCCCCTTGTAGTAGTCCAATCCATTGCCTATTTGACGTGGACTCAAAGCATCAACATAACAATCGATATCGGGACAGACAAATGGAATTCTTCTATTGTTCATTTTTTAGGTTATTGTACCGTCGTCGTCGTTGACAATGGGTCGAAAATGACATGTACTCACTGCTAAGCCTTTTGAAATTGCTAGAGAAACACCTAATTCAGTTCTTAGTGTTAACTGACAGAGTTCCAAATAGGAAGTGTTTACGGGAATATACTGAAGAGTCTTTATATTGTAGTGATGAACGTTTTCTTGATTGGTTTTTCGTTCAAGAACTCGTAGGAGGGGAACATTTGAATTACCAACCCGAGATGTTTCCACAAATGAAGCGTAGAGAAATATACAAGTGTCCGTGGAGAAGGCAGGTGGGTAGTCAGCAAAAATGAAATTAAGTGTTTCCAGCACTTCTACCATTGATTATATTGAGCTTAAAGCCAAGAACGTCCTTTAAGTTATCATTGAGAATAATCTTTTCATGGGCAATGGGTGAACTAATGTAGATCTTGCCCTCCTCCTTTGAATAGTTGAAATGAAAAGCTCCTTTTTTACGAGCAGAA
The DNA here is from genome assembly GCF_049724085.1 of Artemia sp. Qi Xiang Cuo. Classification (NCBI taxonomy): domain Eukaryota; kingdom Metazoa; phylum Arthropoda; class Branchiopoda; order Anostraca; family Artemiidae; genus Artemia; species Artemia sp. Qi Xiang Cuo. Next base: position 60,265,534 of record NC_142809.1, on the reverse strand, counting down.
ATTCTTTTATTGATAGTACGACATAAATCATTCATGCAGGTGAGCTCCTCGGAGGATAATTCAATATATGGATAATCCATCCAATTGATTTTTTGAATTTGTTCTTGAATACCTGGTGGTGGCGGCCAATCATAGGGTCTAATTTTTATTTCATATTTACGATCCTTTCTCAGGATGTCATAGGTATTTTTGAGAATACAGTCGACAAGAGCCACTTCATATGCACCGTCAAATTTGACGGCAAGGGAGAGTTTTGTCCAAAAATCACTTGTCGTATTCAAGTCATTGTAGAGAGGATCGGAAACGTTAGACATGAAAGTTACATAGAAATGATTGGGCATTGTCAATATCTTCAACACCAATCCAAGAATAAAAATAAGAGTTGTATCCTAGCCATCGAACAATTAACTGTTTCTTACCCCTGCAAGTGCGAGTCTTTAATATCTTTTCAATTGGATAGATTTCAATAGCATTTTTAACTTTTTGCAATTCATAGTCATAAAATCCACCGAGATTATCTTCATATTTGGTATAACGCAGGCGATAAGTTATGGGTTTAGTGTCTAGGATTTTTGCCACTTTAAAAAATTCAGTGGACCACAAGTAATTCCCCTTTTCAAAAACATTAGTTGTTTCACCAACAGTATCACCAACATTGAATTTATTTTTCTTCTTCTTGACTTTATATTCATTGGAATATTGTTTAAGAAAGGTGTCAATTGTATTATGATCCGAATGATGAACTTCCGTTGGTGTAGAGTTGGACAATGATCGATGAGGTCGTTGATTATAAATCAACATGATTTTATCTAGATCATGAATAAAAGCCGGCGTATTTTTCAATGTACAATATCTTGAAATTAAAAGTCGAATAGTTCTTATCAATCGTTCGGCCAATGCAGCCTTTATAGGACTGTGACTATGATAGAGCAATGTACTATATTTCTCTAGTACTTTTGCAACATGAGGATTAACAAATTCACTACCGCGATCCGTTTGAATTTTTTTATATGAATCCTTTTTGAGAATACTTTCAATGGCCTGAGCAACTTCAACACCTCTCTTTGATCGCAATGGACTTGCATATGCAAAGCGACTATAAACACTGATTGCAAGTAGAATGTACTTATACGGTGTATTGTGACGTCTTTGAAGGTCATCTAGAGTCAGGAGATCTGCTTGCATTATATGCAATGGGTAAAAGACTTTAGTTTTTCGATGTTCATTGGTACGAAGTCTATGATTTCTATGCAGAGTGTAACTTGATTCATTTTGTAGATAGTCTTGTACACTTATAGTGCGAACACCCGTGACTTTGGAAAGAGTGGTGGGGGAACTTAAACTCCCCGCCTCACCAATATTTTCATAAACACCTTTCAGAACTTCAGCCATTTTGAACATAAACACGTTGTGTAATGTCCGCTACCCTTTTGTATACTGGCTGCTGCTGGTGGTGACGTTGACTTGATACGTCTTCGCTTTTGTCTAGCTATCAGTGGTGTGCTAGTATTTTCCGAAATTGATTTAAAATCTTCTTCTTTTTCTTCAAGTTCATATTTTAATGTTGATGATGATGATGATGATGCACGTTCATTTAATTTTTTTATAATTTGTCTATTGCCAATAAGACTTTTGGGGAAGTTTAATGTATTTAGAAAGTTGTATAGACGAGTGTCAAATGATAATAGTCCTTTACGATTTGTAACCATGTCATACATTAAATCAAGTAGATTATAGCTCTTGCCCTGAATTATAATCCTTTCCCCATTGCTCTCAACTTGAATTTTATCACTTTCCAAGAGATAGATTATGAGTCGTGTTATTTTTTCAACAAATTATTGGGGGTTTATATTTACAATTTTAAATACAATTTCATCCAATTCTTCCTTATTTAATTTTGTTCTAACCGCAGATTCTTGAGAAGATGATTCTTTTTTGGGATCAGCAGCAGCAGCAGTGGGCTTTGATCGATAGTGTTTGTCCACTTGGCGAGGTGCATCTTGAAGTAGAATCAGTTTTTTATCATCATCAATAGTTTCATTGTCGAGGAATTTACTCAGCTTGTCCTCAAAGTGTTCGACGGGTGAGAGAGCGAGTTCTATTGGAGTCAATTTATAGGGTTTTGCCATCTAGAGACAACTGTTTACAAGTCCTGCAATTATTGACTGTAAAAGTGTGAAAAAACTACCACCCGCCTGAAGAAGTCGTTTTCTTTTAAAATTCGTTCCTTTCTTTTTAAGGGCCAATGTACGTACAATGGAACGATGTTGCTTTGCCTGTTGCCTAACTACTTCTGGCAGTTTAACATTACCCTCGGTCAAATTTAAACAAAGTTCAGATATTAGATTAATGAAATCATTGTCAATACCATGTTTGAGTATTGCTTTTCTAAGCGGAGGTTTTGAAGTGCTTAGAACTGAAAACAAATGTCTATTTTCATGTAGTTCCTTCAGTGTCATGATAGCGACTAATAGGTTTTTTTAGCGTTCACTGAGAGATACACTGTAATTTCATTGTCGAAAATATCTATGACTACACGCAGATCCTCGGATGTATTTTGATTAAGATCCAATAGGATATAGCCGTGGGGTTTATTAGCTGCCTGATTGTATGCTGAGAGCAAAAATTTAGGGGTTCCTGGATAAATTTGTTTATTGAGGGTTATTAGCGAGCTAGAATCACGAACAACTCTGTAGATGATATAGTAGGTACAGTTCAAAGCAAGTGTTCGCATACATTTGCTCTGATGAAAGAGATTATGTAGAACCACAGTAACGAAAATCTCTTCATGATGAGAGCGAACAGTGAACAAATGCAGCATTTGCTGGGGCCATTGTTCAATAGATTCAGCCAGATCGTCAATGATCAGCCAAGAGTTTGGTTCAATAATGTTGAAAACATCAAGTTCCTGTATGAACTGTATCTGCACCGATCCCATGGCAGCAGCAGTTGCTTTTATTTTATTGTATGACTCCTGCCAAATACTATAGCAATAGTAGATTTTTTTCGGCTTTTCCGCAAACATTTTATCACAATTTTTAATTATTTTAGTTAAGAGTGTTGTTTTGCCCGACATTGAGGGCCCACACAGAAACGATCTGAATGGTGTTTTAAATTGATGCATGTTCCTTTCAACAGTTCATCTGGACAACTAACTGTAGACCCTAGTTGTCTAATGACTAAATAATTTTTCCCTACTACTACTCTGTTCTTCAAGAAGAAGAAGACAGAGCCTAATAAATAATAATATTTTTTTCTTTTATTATCTGCAAATAAAAAATTAAAAATACATTGAAAAAAAAAATACACTTTTTATAATTTATTCATAATAAAAAATACAACAACATTTACATGGGGATAAAGAGAAAAAATACTTTTTTTTTGTTTATTTATAGGGAAAAAAACATTAAATTAGAGAGAGAGAGCACTTGAAAAAATACACTTTTTTAAATTTATTTATAATAAAAAAAATACAACAACATTTACATAGGTACACACACAGAGAGAAAAAACATATTTTTTTTTTATAGAGAAAAAAAACATTAAATTAGAGAGATGGCACTTGAAAAAAAATAAATCTGCTCTAAGTCCAAAAAAAGATAACTTTGGTGACGGAGCGCCCCCGCGCTGGCAGCGGCCGGCCCCCTCCCCCTGGGCCGCGAGGCCCCCCCCCCCAAAGGCCACGAGGGCCCCCCCCCCCCAAAAGGTTTTTAGGAAATTATTTACAGGACTTTATTTAAACCGAGACTTTCCCTGTGGGCAATACATTCGATCCGGTCTGAAGTTAAATAGTGTCCAAGGGGGAGGGTAGTCACACTATCTTGACAAACATAGACCTTGTCGGAAATGGTACTCATGGCTATTTTTTCTACATTTAAAGTAAAGTTCCTGTAGTTCAATGAACGAATTACCAACAATTTGGCTCGTGGAATTGTATTTTCAACAATACAATTCCTATAAATGTTCATGTCGCAATTCTTGTCCAGATAGCGCGTGGGTACTCCTTTGCAACGTTTCTTGATTTCCTCGTCGTATGTCTATATAAAGTACACCTTCGGACCTACAAACATACCACGGGAAATCAAGTTGCTGCCGGTTTAAGATTTAAAAAATAAAAGCTGATTGGGTGCACGACGTTTTACTAGCTCAGGATAAATACCACCACTCCAGATGGTGTAGTCCATCCGTGGGCTGATAATTTCACCATGCGCCAAATCATCAATTAGATTTGATGTTTTTACTTTGAGCAGTAGAGAATCTGTGTCACCGTAGCAGACCTCTACTTGCCCTTTTTCCGGCCACTGTACCCTAGCCACATTGTAGTAGAATTCCAACATGAGCTTTTTTGAGATCTCCAAGACAGCACTGCCTGCAGCAATATTTTTATTCAAGACAATGCGTCTTTTTTTTCCTATTCAAAAGTACCATGTCCGGGCCAATGATTGTAAAGGAAGTGTAATTGGGATCGGCAATAATTCGAGCACATTGTTCTGGATCGGTCACAACGTCACAACGATTCCTATTGCGAACACTCTCACACATTTTGCCGAAAGCCGAATTCAAAATGAGTTTATAAATTTCTTTTTCGGCTTTCGTCTGTGCTGCAGAACGTTTGCCGACAAAAGTGTCAACAAATGTTTTCAAATAGGGTTTTTGACTAAACTCGAGTGCTCGATGAACCTTTGTGACGTTGAAACCGTTGTTGCACATCCATTTTAACGCTACATGATGTACAACTATGTTTTTTTTCGGCACACGGTCGGAAATAAGTTTTTGTTTTGAAGGCACCCAATGCAATCCGCCCACCTCGACTAAACGCCTATTGCAAGGGCTCGAAGAGTACTTAGTCACAGGTCTATTGATGCACGGGAAAACAAAATCCTTTACTGAATCGTGAAGCTCGACTGGTATCTCTCCATCAATTTAAAAAAAACCATCCAACCGGTCCATTCTCCTCAACAAGGGCAATGCTGGGGAAATGGGGAGCTTGATGGTCATTGAGCCATTTAAAGTCTTCGCAGGGTAGTGCATAATGGGACATGGCCGAGGGGTAGAGAGAATTCATATCGAGGAAAACTGCATTCGATTTTGTCCCCGTCTTCTCTCGGATCGGTTCTCTGGATCGGTTTCCAAGATACGGTCTCCGTGAAAAACAAAACCCCCCTCATTGACCTCTCGATGAACAGGTGCTGATCAATGTTTGTTTCTAGCCAAATGATTTCTCCACTAATTTTTATGATAAGGTCCATGACTAGATGAGTTAGAGAAAAATAATACCCCAACTCGATATTAAATTCTCCATGCATTTTATTTGTATTTTTACACATAATGTCTAACAGGGTTAACACATCACTCGACTAATACACCTTACAGTAGTCAACCCATTTTTACACCCTCCCTCTGCCCAAATTTTTTTAGCAAAACTGTATTCCTCGGGGGTGCAACTACGATCGTGAAGACTGTCATAAAATGATTCAATACAAGGAATAGTCTCCTCGGCGAATCTCGACATTGATCAATAATACTCATAAGGATAGATACCTTTGACCAGTTACACATAGTAGAACTAAGTTGGAAACCGGTTCGTCCGATTAGGAAAAGCATTGCTACCATCAACGTTTTTCTGCGCCTTTATTCTAGCAATTTATTTGGAAAGAGCCATTCTGTATGACTACCAAAAGTGACTGCTCTTCGTGTAACTCCTACCAGCTTAAATATATTTCCAAATAAATTCCAAAACAAACAACTTTTCCGATGATTTAGGTATGATTTTGTACGTAAAGCTGTCTATCACCCATGCATCATCTACTGTTCCATTTCTTTGAAGATGAGCCAATGCTGGTAGTACATACTTTAGATCATAGTTAGAGTTATGTATAAAAACCGGTAGAACAAGTTGTTGTTTAATTTTTAAATTACACGAATTGTGAGCCCACCCTCGAAGGCTACTTTTCCCGTTGTACTAGGATCAGTCAGGGTGGTGGGATCCTGGAACACGTCGTTTGGGGCAAGGGCCTTCCTGAACACGTATATCGGTTCTCTCTTTTCCAATACACATTATTCTTTATCCGCTTATGCTAGAGGGTCCTGGGAATGACGTAACTGAGGCTTAATAGCTTTGACTATTGTTATTAAAGAAACCAATAACTTTTCCATACTGCCCTCCTCGTCCATAGTAAAAAAAAAACTCTTCCAATTGCATTTTATTGTTGGCCTCGCAACGGGCGTGCGTAGAGGAACATGCAACTAGTTTGTGTTCCTTGACTATATTTGGCCTTGATGGGTCCGATACCTCAACCAGTCTTGTTTCACAATCCAAAGACATTTTATCAGATTGCAGAAGGTAATTTTGAAAATTTTTAAATTTTAAAGTGTCTTTGCCTTCTGCCGGCATTTCTATTCTTTGATGTCCGTGAATTTCGCAATGGTTCATGTGGTCTGAAAATGTTCGCTCAGCTCTAAATGTGGAAAGGCCCATAGAGCACTAGAAGCGTTCCCCTAATTTTCTACCTTGAGTTGAGAGCCGACTTATTGCATTAATGGGAAAAAAATGACCATAAGAACTTACATTTTTGGGAGGTTCGTAAATAGTCCATACACAATTTTTAACATTTTCCACCATCGGTGTCCTCACTGAGTACAAAACTCCTTTTTTATTCGGTTTTTTTCCCCCATCTACAAATTCAGTGTCATACTGGAGAACAACCACCCCCACCCCCAGATTTTACTTTTGGTTCGCGAATCTGGGTTTTTGGTTAAAGGACACCCGATACTTTCCCGCCAAACAATCAAAATTTTCTTTAGGGAAATTTTTCCCACCGTTGCGAGCGTCTGTCAAGATTTTTCATTGATGATTCATTTTTTAATGTTTTATGGGCTGCTGCTAAAAACGCATATTTAAAGCATTGCAGTCCCGTTTCAAAACTGAAACCTTGAACCCCTCCTGTAGCCGACAAATCTGAGTGTCATTTTATTTTGTTACCTCGCCCTCCCCTTAAAATAAAGTTTTTTTTTTAAATCTACTGAGATTCAGATCCATGCGTTCAATGTATAAAATGTTGAAACCACTTCCCCTCTCATTAAACGTGTCCAAAGTTTAAATTAGTTTATTCACACATTTTAAAATGTTGTCTTTAAAATATTTTAGACCTTGGTAGAATGTCTGGTTGCCTGTCGAAAAATGAAAATGAAAAATGTCCCCGGATGTCCCCTTTTGTAGATAAACTTTTTGATTCACCGATGCTTTAATTCCCCCCCGACCTCCCCAATTCTGGGTCTGAATCTCAATAAGTGCTCGAATTCTGTGGATATAACTATGGAGAACTTTCACGGTGTCATTTAAAATAATGCTCGCGTTTTCCTCGGGAAGGCTAAAATCTACCCTGTATGTTTGCAAATGGCTTAGAGAAGATTCTAACAGGTAAAAATCAGGTAATTCCGGGGACGTAGTACTATTTTCATGTCCTGACCCTGTTTGTTCAGGACTCAATTCACTAATTGTAAAGTTGCTGTTAAAAATGTCCCCGGAAGAATTATGGCCAACAATTTGAATAAGACTGTCCATTTCTTCAGCTGTAAATTGAAAATCCAGGGGGATATCAAATAACGTACCTTCACTAACATCTGGCGAGAGGGGGCAATTACCCATAATACTTTGAAGTCCTGGACCAGGGAAGGCAGAAGTTTTCACTGCTTCCCCCTGAAACTAGTAAATGAATGGATTAAGTTTTTTTTTTTTGACGAAAGTTTTATCACAATTATAACACACTTTTCTTTTTTTCTTTTTTATCAAGCAATTTTATTTTTCGCGGCGTACCCCTGCGGCGCATCCCTGCGGCGCATCATGCGGCGCTTTCCTGGCCCGCGGTACATCCCTGCTGCGCTTCTCGGGGCCCGCGGTGCTTCATGCAGCGCCTCCCGCAGCTCTCCCCCCCCCCCCAACCCCCCCCCCCTCCCAAACCCCTCCCGGGGAAGACCCCTTGGGAACCGGGAGCTTCCTTCGAGGTAGGAGGATCTATACCCTTTCGAGTTGTGGGTATCGGACTTCACAACACTGTTCAAATAGAACAGCCTCAAATTCTTTCTCGAAAACACCTAAGTGTTTCAATGAACTGAGTTCGCCCCAAATAATGTTTCTTGACAACACTGTGAAGACATAATTGGAGATTACTAAAAACCTTCTTCCTATGTGTTAATATATCTTATCGGAAATACACATCCTGTCACAAGAAGCCCAATTATAATTCAAATCGTATTAAATAGCGATGGGAGATCTTATAAGGAGCGGATGCGCGCAAGAGCTTAGCGAAATAATACCTTTTTAAAGAGTGGTTGTCAAATTTTAAATAGAAAATCGTTTTTTTTTTGTTTTTTTGTTTTTCAAATAGTTAGTTTTTGTTTTTAAAAGTAATATCGGAATTATTGGATTAGAATTCGTCTTTGTTAGAAGTTACAGGTTAAGGTTTTTTTTTTATAGAAATGATTGATAAGCATTCATTTATATACCGCTAATTTGGTTAATGAAAGAAAATGAAATAGTTTAGAAACAAATTTTAAGTTTTACTCATCAAAAGCTATGCGCCTGAGAAAATTTACCTTATTTTTGAAAATAGGGACAGAAAAAATTATGTATATACTTACAAATTCTGACTGGGCTTCTACATCTGAACTGCTTGGCAAAACATGAAGAGGGTCAATCTCACGATCTCCAGTAGGCTGAGCTGAGGCATTATGAGAAACAGTACATTCTCTCTTCAACTTCCTCCCAGCTTGCGTGGAGCTAATACTGGGGTTAGAGGGCTCTGTAGATATAAGTTTGGTGATCGTTGAATGGTCCAGATTGTGTGTAATTCTACCGGTATATTTTATAATTGATGGTCTTGTAGCTTGTAATAATAAACATTTTTTACATATTGATTTATTGTAAGGATGTGTATAATTTCAAGTATCCTATTCATATAAAAAAAGTTCATAATTTAGCATGTAACAAAAATGCATTTTGGGTTTGGAAAATAATTAATTTTATTTCATGCATCTAAATTAGTGTAAAAAACATATTTATTTCAAAATCAGGGGTTTTCAATTACTTTTTTGAGCAACTGAATCTTAATTCGACAAAAACTGGGTTTGCCACGAATATGCAATTCTTTACCCCCCTAATGTGCAAATATATAGCCCAAATTTCTTTCTAAACTATTATATATTCATCCTATTTTGTTTCCTTAGCACTAACCAAACGTGACTTTTTAGAGAGGCCCACATAAAAGGATAGTACCCAAGCAAAGGACTATAATCTCCAAGATAAATTTTTTTCATAACTCGTAACCGTGATCTCGTCATTTGGTAATTAACGAAAAATATAACCATTTCAAAAATGACCTTATTCTTATTCCTGATAGCTATACAAGCACATAGAAGATTCCAAGGGACTTTCTAATCTGATGAGAACTTTTAAGAAATCTTAAGTTTATACTAAACATTTTTGCAGGCAGTACTTACATCCAAACAATTTCAAAAAAAAAAAATTACATTTGTATCAATAACAAAGCATTTAGGGCCTTGATGATTTACACTCAGTTTATTTATTCATTATTTTCTAACTTTATTTGGCGCTGAAATCTCCTTATTGTGTTAGCTTGCCACACTTGGTATTCGTGTGACCAAGATGACATAATGTTTGTTTATCGTATATACATGTTATTTTTGTAATGCATATAGCCCTTAAAGGCTTCAACAAACTTATATTATGGTGGTGTGATCACAAACTAATCTCACAATCACTGTCCTTCTATTATCACTTTTATGACATTTAGCTCAAGAGCGATGTGAGATGGAATAAAAGAGGAAGGCGATATTAAATAGAGGGAGAGCATGAGAAAAATAGAAAGACAGTAAGAGAGAGGGAAAGAAAGTGAGAGAGAGGTGAGTAAAATTCTAAAAAGTTACTTCGAAAATGTAAATTTTATGGAGGCATTTTGTTTCCTTTTCCATCGTTTTATATTTCACCATCAAGGCCATGTCCACTTTTTTTTCAATTAAATAAATATTTATATTTTCCATTATTATCAAAATAAAATACTCATTGTTACAAATTTAGATTTTTTAGAATGATTTTCAGCTCTTAAACTAAGGTAAGCAGCATAGATTCTAAATTGTTTTGGTTCTTCTTCTAAAGACTAAAAGCACTATTAGGCTACTATGATCTAAAATATCACTGAAATACATTTTCCAGCAGTACATGGTAACGAACTATAAGTAAGGAACAAATCAGGTTAATAGTAACCGAAACTCTAAAAAGGCCCACTGATCTTGATAAAAATCGCACCGTAAATTTCATCCTATAAGAGAACTATGTAGAGGTTTCAGCTCCTAAAAAATAGGTTTCTAAGTGCATAAGTACCCTTAGTTCTATTGTCTGTCTTAAGTAGTCAAAACTTTTAAAAAGAGGTAACCACACAGTGTAAGGAAAGAATTTCTTCCTTAACTTAATGACAAGACAATTTCTTTTTATTATAATAATGAGAAAATTTTACTCACCAGAAATTGCTTAGAATTATCCATTTTTTCTATGTAAATGTTCGCAAAAAATGGCAGTAGTGTTAAGTTGAATAAACTATTCAAAACTGATGAAGAATCTAATTTGAAACCTGAATATATACAAAAATAATTGCATAACAGCGAAACAAGACATGCTGGTTTTGGTTTATCACTAAAAAAAGACATTGAACTTTGAAATTGCGTAAATCTCTTGGCAGAGAAAGATGTAATGACCAGTAGAATGGAATATCTATCAGAAAAAACCTGTTTGGTACGGGGGCCTTGTAGAATTCAATAGATGGTAAAAAAAAACCTGTATGCTATAGCTTCACCCAAATTCCATGTGTAAGCAAAGTATTTCCTATATGTGTACGCAAAGTATTTCCTATATGTGTAAGCAAGGCATTTCCTATATGTGTACGCAAATCCATATTTAGCATACTACTTACAATTTAATGTCAAAAATTTCTAACTCTCCCTCAACTTTCAGATAAAGAATAGAAAGAGAGAGGGAGGGGGTGGTGAGCATAAGGAGGGGTGGAAACTAACCCTACTCTGCCTCCATTTTTAGGAACATATTTAGGTAAACCTGTCATATGGACACTCCCCTATTAATGCGGCAATTTTTTAAATGTAACATTAAAGATCACATCCTGATGCTGATGCTTACCTCATCAGGATTTTTCGAAGAACTCTTTTTGAAAACTGTTGTAGGCTAAAACCAAGTTCTGATATTTTAGAACCCTAATGAGAGTATTTGAAGGGGTGCACTTTTATAGGGATGATTATCCTTCTCGATGTATTGTTAACAGAATATTAAACTTGAAATGTAAAGAACTTGATTTAAAGGAGGCTGTGGTAACCGTTCTTAAAAGAAATTATAGTAATTAGAAATTCGTAATTAAAAGAGCCTTGGATACAAAAGTTCTCGTAGTAAAAACTGTTAGTATAGAGCGGTCTTTGACAATAGAAATAGAAACTAAAATACTATTTGTGCTGAATTTATAAAATTTGTTATTGTTAAAGCTGCTCATTACAAGCCACTAGCTTTTTGGAGACCCTCCTAAAAAAGATCTGCAATCCCGATGAAAACTATACCTGCGACAGAACCCTAAACTCCTATCTACAGTTTGTGAAATTTTATATTTTTCCAGAGTAGAATGGTCACACATGCAAGCTTTTTTGGCCAGGGGTGATCGTATCGAACCAATAATCATAGATTATTGAAGCAGGTTCATTTGAAGTAAAATTCTAATTACTAATTCCATTTTAAAGTAACAAAAGAGATCATGTCAAACAAAAGTGCCAAACTCTGGTCATTTGGCCCGTAAAATAGCTGCCATAAGAGTGCTGAAATGTTTTTGAGCAAAAATTCTAAGAACTATTGAAAGGGTATTTATATAAAAGTAGGCGGCCGGCCCCTACTTGCCCCATTGGATGTGTGAATGAGAATTTATTTCTTTTTGTATCCAAGTGTGAAGAGCTGTCTGAATTGCGGAATGAATGTTTTTGACGAGTGTTTGAGAGTGAATGCTGGTTAATTGAGCGATAGCTGAGAGAAATTCATGTGCTATTTAACAGTTGTGTAAGTTTCTTCGTTTTGGGATTGAACATAGAGAATCATATCTGAGGGGATAGCTTGTTATGGTTTATAAGAATTGAAGTTTATTATGGTTGTTGTTTTTTCTCAAAATGTTTGACCTTTCTTTTGTATTATTTAAAGGGTATTTTGTTCCTCATGCTTTGTTTGTTGGCTGTATTTTATGTTGCTAAGGCCCGCAAGTTATTTGCAATAAATCTTATCTTATCTATAGCCTCTCAGTTTCAAAGGCGATACTTGCATCCAGTATACTATTCGTCTCTACACATACTTGCATTTCATAAAAAATAAATGTTAGACTGATTATTGACTGATCATGACCGATTAAATATTCAATAATCAGACTGATTATTGAATAAAATTAGTAGATATAGAGCATAACATTGCTGAAAACCTTTTATTAGGCATGCTGGTCAATCTATTCTCTTATGAGAATGGGGGTGATGTCCCAAAAAGTGTTTTAAGCCCACACTTTCAAGCTTCCTATGAGAGGTGGTTTGAATTAATTGAATGAATATTGGGACGATTTTGGATTTATCAGAAAAATATATAGGACAATTTTAAATCAATGAGGAATTAAAAGAAAACAACCAAACTGAATGTTGGAATGAATACCCTTTCTACATGCTACATATCTGCTATCTATCCAATCTATTTGGCTGTTGGCCAATCAATTAATTTATGAAGATGAGGTATCTATAGACTCCAAAAAAGTTTTAGGGACTCATTTTCAAGCTTTCTATGAGAGATAGGTAAAGGATAAAAACAAGAGATGCGCTGGATAAATTAAATCAATGTTCAGATAATGTTGAATTCAACCTCTAACCTCTTTTTAATGGGGAGATTATGTCTGATATTCAACTTATTGGTGGATACATGCAAAAGTCAAATGACACTGAGGCATGTTATAATAAACTTAAAGTGCTTAATGTCGGGCAACTTCGTGACTACCAAGCAGGGAATGTTCTCGTATCAGTCCTGAAGAATTGTATCAGTCGTATCAGTGGAATTGTATCAGTCCTGAGGTATTTCATGGTTTTTACAGAGAAAATATATCACTTCATAGTTATAGTACCAGCAATGCTGACAATCTAGTCACTGAATACTAGATTGTCAATACTGGTGTTAGTACTAAAGACAAGTCCCGAAGAAAGAGATCTAGGAGTGCTGATAGATGAACAACTGAAGTTCCACGGCCACTGGCAACAAGCAGTTTCAAAAGCAAATTCAAGCCTTGGTCTCCTCAAACGCACTATAACCAGCCGCTCCCATACAGTCTTTCTAAGGCTCTATAAGGCTATAGTTAGACCCGTTTTGGATTTTGGTACGTGTCTCACCTCCCCTTCTTATAAGAATGACACCAGTCTTATCGAAGGAGTTCAGAGACGTGCCACGAAATGCATAGCTGGCCTACGAGATCTCCCATACAACAAGAGACTGGAACGCATGCAGCTGCCAACACTTGTCTTCAGACGCCGCCGTGGTGATATGATGCTGACCTACAAGTATAATGCACAACCAAATAACCCCCTCTTTACCAAACATTCAAGTCAGCACCAGACAAGAGGACACTCACATAAGCTGTCAAAACGTTTTGTTAAAACACGAACGCGGCAACACTTCTTTTCCGAGCGTGTTGTCAACGATTGGAATAGCCTTCAAGCTGAAACGGCGACTGCACCTACGGCTGCGTCCTTCAAGTCCAGACTTGACAAGGAATGGAATAACAAGCCATGGAAAAATGAGTGGGACTGTCCGTCCCACTCAACTACTGACTGATGCCAACTTTATCATAATGAGTGTCTTGCTAGGAGGCTGATGCCGCTTGTCATACCCAACCATCTCGCATACTCAATCCGAAGTTGCTGTTGTGCGGCGGTGTCAGCTCTTTACCACTGAGAATGGTCTTTACGGGCCATACCAACCTCGTGGCCACCGCTACCGAGTGGGCTTAAATTGCATCTCTCCAGCAGACCTCTCCTATGGCGTGTCACTGGGCCCTAACACAGTGACGAATTTTTGCCATCATTTGACCCGGAGCACAACAGATCCAGTATGGACCTTAATTTGCTCCGAAGTGCTAATTAAGGTAATTAAGGTAATACAGAAGTGAAACTAGAGCAGGTTTTTCTATCAGGTAGATAGGTCCTAAGCTTTGGAGTTCTCTTCCAGTGAGCATTTGGGCGGTGGAGCACCTTGGTTTATTTAAGAGAAAAATGAAAAGTTTTCTTTTGGGTATTGGTTCATAGATGATTTTTTCCTTTTTTTCCTTTTCTTTTTTTTTTATGATTAGAAATTGGTCATAATTTGATTGTTTATTTACTATTATTTATTTTCATTTTTTTCTATTTTGTTCGTTTGTTAAGAGTTTTGTTTGTCAAGTGTTTGTTATATGTGTGGTCGCCCAGTATCAAATGCTTTTATGTCTTCCTTTGTGCAGCCACTTGGGTTAATGTTATGTGTTATGTCATTTTGCAATAAAATGAATTGAAAATATTGAATTGAATTGAAATTCATCAACCCACTGAATAATTGCTCTGTTTGGCTTCATGTCAGGCTTATTTGGATTCTGTGGGTTTTGTGAGAAGGATATAGCACTTGTTTTTGATGCATTTACTACCACTCCGAAAAAGCTAGTTGCTTCAAGGTCTTTATTAGTCACGGCTTGTAGATCCTAAGGCGTTTTAGCCCCTTTATCGTTGTTATTGGTGTAGGTTATTTTGTCTATCAAACCCCTTCTTGTGGTTAGATAGAATCTTGGTTTGTTCCTCCTGGGGTGGAAACCGACGAGGTACTCCTGGATGACTGGGTACGACACTGCTCTGTTCTGCTGGAGAAGAATACTAGCGAGGACTTGGGCAGTCTAGCTTGGTAGGCTGATAGGACGGTAGTTATTACATATCATCTTTGCCCCCTTTTTGTGAAGTGGAATAGTTGTGGCCTCAAACGTGAAGTCAGGAAATGTCATTTTTGTCATTCAGCGGATGTAATCTTGGGGAAAATACCAACATTTGGTTCTCTCCGAACATTCAGCAGTACTTCCTGGATTCCGTCCGGGCCACGGACCTTATTTATCTTCAGGGATCAGATGGAGTATACCGCTTCAGAACGGAGGAGAGGTGGACCGGGGTCTAATAATTTATCAAGAAACATGTAAAACACGTCAGAGTTTGGAAAATATAAGGTTTAATCTTTACTTAGAAATGTTCCATCCATATCGAGAGCGTACCTTCTCTGCTATGTATCTGGGAGTATCTGGTGGTTCTTTATCACAAGCATGTTGATCCAAGGTGGAATCAAACTCTCGGGCCTTTGGCTTAGCTAAGCGGCTTTGTCAATTGATAGTTTTTGCTCCGATAACCTCTCTGCTAATCGTTGAATGGGGTCTAGTTTAAAGAGAGGGTTCAACATTAACGGTCCAAACAAAGTACAGAGCTTATGCAGGAAGGATAAAATGAAGAATAAAGGATTAATGAAGGATAAAATTATCCCCATTCCAGGTAGTGGTGTAATCTGGTGTGGTAAGTGGTAATCTGGTGTGTGTAAGTGATGTAATCTGGTGTAAGTGGTATAATAAAATCTAATGTTCTTGTCGTTGTTTCCATATTTTTTAGTCCAACCAATAATTAAGAGAGAGGTCAGCAGAAAACACACATAATCAACCGATTTGTTTTCTATTGTCTGTCTCCATGGCATTATCTTCCCATAATGTTTTTGTCATAATATTATATCGTCATAATATTTTGAGGGTTACCTACACAGATGGGGAAAGGGCAACCCCTAGTGCAAATAACTCAATACAGATAAAAAATTCAATACTGTAAATTATTGCTTTTAATTCAGCTTTGAAATATCTAACCCCCCCCCCGTAAGGTATTTAAGGGGTATACTTTTTAGGGATTGTTGTGATTCCCGAACGATTGCTATAAAATAAAAATAAAATTGATCGTTTACAGTGATGTTGGGATTTTAGGGTGGGGCGACAGCTCTTTCTCTACAAAATTATTGGATAATTAAAGTTAAAACCCACAATAAATCTTCTTTTGATTTTCCTTTGCTATAAATTGAGTTAACTGAAATAAATTAGCGACATAACAGTTGAAATAAGAAATAAAACGGATATATAACACATTTTTTTAGACTTAATATATGTTACAAACAGAAAAAAAGTAACAAAAATTGTAAGTCGCATAAATATAAGTCAAGGTCTGATCTCATCATGGGCCAATATAAATAACAATTTTTGGTGATTTTTTTCTACCCAAACGCTATAGATATAGACTTCTCTTTATATATTTTGTTTGTTGCTTTACACTAATTTGCTTCTGCAGTTTATATTTTTTTGTCGTCAGAACCGGTGCTTTTCAGAGTGACTATGATCTTATTCTAGTTTACAAAACTTGATTTTTACGTACCTTTTCAAGTTTTCATGTAGGGACTGAGACCCCTTCCCCAGGGGTCTTGCCCTGAGACCCCCACAAGTTTATGCATATTCTCCTGAAAAAGCAAAATAAACTCACCCAACGCTTTCGACCCACTTCTTTGATAACTATAGTTTTAGACTGGGGCACAAACTAAACTTGAGAGCATAAACATTAACCTTGAAAATCATTTCTCACCCAATATTCTCAATATCAACTTAAAAATATCCCCTTCCCTTGAAATAGGATAAAGGTTATCAGTACAGTGACAAGGGAAGTAAACCTATATAACTTAAAATGAGGTAATTCTCCAAAAAAAAAAAAAAATGAATGCCAATTTTTGTCCCTTTATAGCACATGCTTCCTCATAACATTAGCTTATAAAACATTAGGAAATAGGGAAATATCCTTTAAAAGTTATTTCATAGTACAAGTACGGTAAAATCCTATATAATCCCACTTAGTTTTATAAAGAAGTCTATTTTTAATTAAATTAATTAGAAAAAACTTTTATAAAAATACGTTTTTCAAATAAAATTAAAGGCAATTTTAAACTTAAGATGAGCAGATACAGATACCTTTTAAAATTCAAACTCAAAACGACCTGAAATTACTATTAAAGAATGAATGAAACCCAAAACGAACAGAAATTAAATTGACAATCATAGCAAAAAACATACAACAAATAATAATATAAATGAATAAATAGATCTTAAAGCGAGTAATGCTTAGGTTGAATACGAAAATCAAGCTTAAAATGAAAAAAATATTTTCTATTGAAGTATAAATGAAACTTAAAACGAACAGAAAGTAAATAATCAATCAATGCAAACAGACATACAATAGATATTAATGTAAAGTAATAAATATATAAAACGAATGAAACTTAAATTGAATATATAAATCAAGCTTGAAACGAACCAAAATAGCCGCCCACAAAAGTTTGGGTATAACCCCCTTACAGTGTAAAAGTCTAAGACCTACTGTGTCATTGGCGTTTGACTGAAAAAAAATTTTATGGTAAATATTTTCTTTTTTGCTTAATATTGGAATTAAATATTAAAATTATAGCAACATTTTAAACCGATGAGCTTTCAGCAATTAATATCATTATGCATCAAATATTCATTTTAATTTATTAGCTATTTTTAAAGTTGTTAAGGACGAATTTAGTTTCACTACAAACAAGTGTTTGGATACTGCCTCCTTTCCTATCTGCAAATAAAAACCAAAAGCCTACTGCGTCATTGGCGCTTAACTGAAAACGAATTATATTACAAATATTTTCCTTTCCATTTCTTACGGCATTGAAAACAAAAATACAATTACAGTCAGATAAAGTCTTGAACTATTGGATCTTCCAACAATTAGTATCACTATGCATCAAATATTCACTTTGACTTTATTTATACTTTCCAAGGCTGTTAGACCCATATAGTTTTCAGTAAAGCGCCAATGACGCAGTAGGTTCTTGACTTTTACAGTGAGAGAAGGACATACACAAACTCTTGTTTGTAGTGATTTTTATTCGTTTCAAGCTTGATTTGCATATTCAATTTAAGTTTCACTCGTTTTAAGATTTATTTATTAATTTACATTAATATTATTGTATGTTTGTTTGCATTGATTGTTTATTTAATTTCTGTTCGTTTTAAGTTTCATTTATACTTCGATAGAAAGATATTTTTTCGTTTTAAGCTTGATTTTCATATTCAATCTAAGCATTACTCGCTTTAAGATCTATTTATTCATACATATTATTACTTGTTGTATGTTTTTGCTATGATGTTTATTTAATTTCTGTTCGTTTTGGGTTTCATTTATTCTTTAATAATGATTTCTGGTCGTTCTTAGTTTGAATTTTAAAAGGTATTTGTATCTGCTGAGCTTAGGTTTAAAATGGCCTTTCCTTTTCTTTTAAAAACTTATTTTTCTTAAAGTTTTTTTTTAATTTAATTTTTATTCTTTTTTTATTGTAAAAAGTTTCAAGTTTTTAAAAACTCCTTATTTCAAAATCAAACTTAAAAAAAAATCGAATCTTCATCAAAGCATCAAAACTAGTATCAAAGTAACAATATCAAAGTGAAAAAATGGGCTTGTGTCTACCTCGGAGTTTTTATTATCTGATGTTTGAACTATTTTTAACAAAATTGCAATCTCAAAATTTTTATCGGATGGGTTTGCGGTAAAAGGGCATGTGGGGACTAATTAAGCTTCGGTCTCTTTTGACTCTTTAAAAGTGAACTAGAACTTTCTATTTCCAATTATATGAGCCCTCTCTGAAGTTTATACGAGTAGCCCTTCTGTAAGAACCATATATATCCCCAGAGTATTTTCGACATAACACCTTTAAATTAGTTGTTGTTTTCTTAGACCACACTGCCGTTCTAAGACGAACAAATAAATTTTCATATAGGGATAAATCCATTTATTTAGACAGTGAAAAAATAGGTACAATAGTCCAGATATTTCGGTCACATATACAGCGACCGTCTTCAGTAGAAATACTAAAATAATAAAACTGAAACTACCATATTTATGTACAACAAAATAAATAACTTTTCGGGTCATTCACAAAATAATGAACTTCCGAATTATTCACTAGAGTCCATTCAAAGTTCTTGATGTAAATTTTCTTCTTTAATATTGCCCAAATGTAAAACAAATTTCCAATGAAAGTGGCAAAGTATTCCGTAAGGCTTTGGTGGAAGGCTTTGCCACTTTCATTGGAAATTTATTTTACATTTGGGCAAGATTAAAGAAGAAAATTTAAATCAAGAACTTTGAATGAACTTTGTCAATGAACTCTCTCTGAAAATAATCTAGTGAATAATCTGGAAGTTCATTATTTTGTGAATGGCCCGAAAAGTTATTTATTTTATTGTATATAAATATGCTAGTTTCAATTTTATTATTTTAGTACTTCTACTGAAGACGGTCGCTGTATATGTGACCGAAATATCTGGACTGTTGTACCTGTTTATTCACTGTCTAAATAAATGGATTTATCCCCATTTGCAAGTTTATTTGTTTATCCCAAGAGTATAACTTACAACGCCTGTCTCTGGTCCCTGGAGGGTTGTGTCAACCCTGGAGTTTTAATATCAGATGCTTGAACTATTTTTAACAAAATGGTCACCTCAAATTTTATCGGATGGGTTTATCCATCCGTCTGAAACGAAATAAGGTATGGCGTGAATGTTTTTCATTGAATACATTTTGAA
Source organism: Artemia sp. Qi Xiang Cuo (assembly GCF_049724085.1). NCBI lineage: Eukaryota > Metazoa > Arthropoda > Branchiopoda > Anostraca > Artemiidae > Artemia > Artemia sp. Qi Xiang Cuo. The sequence continues at coordinate 60,245,753 of NC_142809.1, read as the reverse complement.
TATTTTCTGAACAGATTGTCATAGGTCAATGCTCTACATTTGTGTTGATTCATTGATTTTAAATAACTTATATTGTTTAAATGATTAATTAGCTATGAAACGAATTATATTACATATATTATGTTTGCACAACATGTGTCGACCTCGGAGTTTTCGTTATCTGACCCTTGATTTTTTTTTTAATAAAATGGCTACCTCAAAATTTTTATCTGATTTATTTGGGGGAAAAGGGCTTGAGGGAGGGGCTAGTTGCCCTTCGATCACTTTTGAATCTTAAAAATTGAACTAGAACTTTCAATTTCCAATCAAATGAGCCCTCTCTGAAGTTTATACGATAATTCCTTCCAAAACAGCTGTATATGCCCCCGAGTATAACTTATGATTAATTAGTATATATAATTATTAAAACTAATGATTAATTAGTTATAAAACGAATCATATTATAAATATTATGTTTGTACAACATGTGTCGACCCCGGAGTTTTCGTTATCTGACCTTTGAACTTTTTTTTTTTTTTAACAAAATGGCTACCTCAAAATTTTTATCTGAGGTATTTTGTGGAAAAAGGGCGTGGGGGGGGGGTTAGTTGCCCTTTCATAACTTTTGACTCTTAAAAGTTGGACTAGACCTTCCAATTTCCAATTAAATGAGCCCTCTCTGAAGTTTATACGATAATCCCTTCCTGCCCCCGGGCCCTGGGATGTTTTGTCGACACCAGAATTTTTTTATTTAACCCTTCAACTATTTTTGACAAAATTGTATTTTTAACCCTTGCATATAAAGCACCTATGGGGGGAAAATAATAAAAAAAATGTTATTTATGTTTGCACCGGTTATCTTTATGTTTGTAAGATAGTTAATTGTAATTTCTGTTCCTTCTGTGTTTCGTTTATTCTTTAACAGTAATTTCTGGTCTTTTTGAGTTTTAACTATAATAGGAATTAGTTTCTGTTGGTTCTGAGTTCAATATGGCTCTTTACTTTTCTTAGAAAACTTTTTTTTAAGCAAGTTTTTTTTTAATTAATAATAATACAACATTGAAGCCTTATGGCTTTTGCTATAGAAAACTTAATTACATGCCTCTGATAAATAAACGTGATTTTTTAACGCAACAATGAATGGATCGAAAAATTAGCTTCCAAAGACAGTAGTTAGGCTATTTCATTTGTTTATGCAGAAAGCACAGGATCGTTTTGATTAGACAATTTTTCGGATTCTTTGTGCCACAATAATTGATCATTTATCGCAAAGTATGTATTTTAACCTTTTTTTAAGTATGGCTGTAATTTTAAGTATTTTAGCCTTTTCAGTTTGAGAGAATTTCTGGGAGTAATTGGACAGAAAATTACTTATCTAGTTCTTATTTGTATATTTTGATGAATCTTAACGTCCATTCGAAATTTCTTGAAAGTTTTAACTTTCTTCCCATACAAAACTTTACCTTTTTAAACTCTTTGGGGTGGGGGCAGCGTAGTTGGCATAAAGAAGAAAACTTTAGCATAGACAGTAGGAGAGGGGGGAGGGTGAGGTCTTTGAACTATTTAAAAACCAAAATCTATCTCAAAGTTCTTATCGGATGGGTTTGAGGAAAAAAAGGCGTGGAGGAGGGGGTCTAGCTGCCCTACAATCTCTTGTGACTCTTAAAAAGTGAACTAGAACTTTCGATTTCCAACCAAATGATCCCTCTTTGAAGTTAATACGATAATCCCTTCCATAAGACCCATATATGCAACCACGGCATAACTTACAACGCCTGCTCCCAGGCCCTGGTGGGTTGTGGCAACACCAGAATTTTTGTCATATTATCTTTGAACTATTTTTAACAAAATAGCTATCCTAAAATTTTTATTGGGTGCATTTGGGAAAAAATGCTTTTTTTAGGGGGGGGAGCTGGTTACCCTCCAATATCTTTCGACGCTTAAGAAGTGAACTAGAACTTTCAATTTCCAATCAACTGAGCCCTCTCTGAAGTTTATACGAGCATTCCTTCCATAAGAACCATATATGCCCCAAGGCATAACTTATAACCCTTGCCCCTGAAGACTGTGGGGGGAGTGTCCTGCTCAAACATATAATTTACAGAACTTTCAACTACGTGGAGCAAAATGCATATATAAAAATTTTGATTGGATGTGATTGGGGACACGGTGGGCGTGGAAAGGGTGTCAGTTGCCTTAGAATCACTTTCGACTATTAAAAAGGGAACTAGTCATTCAAATTTCTAATCGAATGAGCCCTTTGTGAAGTTTCTACGACAACGTTGCCTACACAAAACCTTATATGCCCCCAGGGCATAACATACAACCCTTGCCCTGAGGGCTGTGGGGGAGTTGTCATCCTCAAAGACCTAATTTCCAAAACTTAAAACTACGTTTAATAAAATGACTGTCTCGAAATTTTGATTGGATATGTTTTGGGAAAAGGTGGGCGTGAGAGGGGGGATAGTGACCCTCAAATTACTTTCGACTATTAAAAAGGGCACTAGCCCTTTGAATTTTCAATCAAATAAGACTTTTTTGCAGTTTCTACCTCAACGCCTTCTATAAAAACCTTATATGCCCCTAGGGTATAACTTAAAACCCTTGCCTTGAGGTTTTGAGGGAGTGTCTCTTCGAAAACATATGTTCTATCTGGAAATCAACTACGCTGAACAAAATGGCTATCTCAAAACTTTGATTGGATGTGTTTGGGGAAATGATGAGCCCGGGAGGGGGGGGTGTAGTTGCCCTCCAATCACTTTCGACTATAAAAAGGGCACTAGCCCTACGAATTTCCAATCGACTGAGCCTGTTTTGAAGTTGCTACGACAACACCTTCTATAAAAACCTTATATGCCCCCAGGGCATAACTTATTACCATTTCCCGAGGGTTGTGGGGAGTGTCTTCCTCAAAAAGATATTTTCTATCTGGAAATCAACTACGCTGAACAAAATGGCTATCTCAAAATTTTGATTGGATGTGTTTGGGGGAATGATGGGGTGGGGGAGGGGGCTAGTTGCCCTCTAATCACTTTTGACTATTAAAAAGGGCACTAGAACTCTCCAGTTCCAATCCAATGAGCCCCCTTTGAAGTTTCTACGATGACCCCTTCTATATGAAGTGCCTCTGGGGAAAAATAATAATAATATTAATAATAAAGAATAAAACATTGGAGCCGTATGGCCTTTACTATAGGCAACGCTACAGCGTTGCCTCTGATATACACAGAAGAGAATAGGAAATAAAGTAATATTGACAAAAAGAGACTTCTGGTCTTAATATTATACGCAATCGAAACGGAAATAATAGATTACACTTCTCAGAGCCAGGGGCACTAATTTGGGTCGGAAGAAAGGGCAAGGAGGTGCAATTGCTACTTGGTAGATTTTGTTCAAGAAAAAGACTTTAGTTCAAGAAAAAGAACCCTCGCTTGATATTCTAGGTATAATGCTTATATTTTACAAATGAGCCAATTATTTAACCCTCCCCCCTGCGCTGTGTAATCTTCTTTTGCAACAGGTCGTTGCCCACTCCGGGGGTAAAAATGTTCTCTATAACGGAAACAAAGATGAATTTTTTGCATCAACTCAAAATTACTGATGGTGACTATTGGCGCCCCTCTAACATATCAAAGGGTTCTTTCACACTACGTTGTAGAATATTTTAAACTATCGTAATTTAAGACTTAGCGCTAAGTTATGTAATCTGACGAAACGACTTTTGTCTGTAGCGTAGTTAGTGCCAAGTAGACTCGTGCTATAATTGTAATTGTACGTTAAGTAACTTCTTATTGCGTTATGGAAAAGTTAATATCGTATTATAACAAAACGTAATTTCTGGATGAACAATTAATAAACTTCAAAAAAATATATCAATAAGCTTTTCCTAGAATGCCTTTCACGTTGGTTCAAAGCTGTAGCCTTCATTTCCAGTCCACATTTTCAAATTTTTTAATGATCTGCCTATGCTGATTGTAAGGAGTTCAGACAATCATGATTGTTTCGTAAATTTTTACGTTGCGTGAAAGCACTTGTGTGAGGATGAAAGGCTATACTTAACGCAACTTAACTTAACCCCTGAGCATAGAGAACTAAATACTTAGTGTGAAAACCACTTTAACCCGTTGATACAAGTAATCCTCGATTAGAAATGACTTACATAGCTTACATTCTTAAGTCAAAATAGATAAGAAACGACCTCTTTCAAATTCAAGTAATAAAATTTTTAAAATAGCTCTCTTACACTGTAATATTATCAATGAAGATTTTTTCTATTTCCCATATTCAACCAAAAGTTTTAAACTTTTCATAAATAAGCGAATAATGTTCCCACCCCTTGGAGAAAAGAATGAACACATTTCGAATGTCTAGTAATTTCCCAAAGTTATCTATTTTTTGTGTCAGCTTTATTAGGATAGTTCAGATTTTGAAGATATTGATATAATTCTCTTGTGAAATCCACAAGGGATTTCCTTTGTAAAGTTTAGTTTTCAAGCTTTTGCAAAAGGATAATAATAATAAAGGGACAAGGTTTTCCTTTTTGAATAGAAATATTTAATGATTCTAAAAACGACAAAGGTAACACTGAGGTTAGCTTAATAAATTATTTCAACTACTGTAAAGTTTTTGATGTGTGTTCAGTCCCATATAGTATTTTATTATTTAGCCGATATTCCCTAACTTTAACCAATCAACAGTTGTTCTCCTGTAAATATTATTTACGAAGCCTAAATGAGTGGAATTCTAAGGACCACCATTTACATTTTGAAGAAGATACCTCTCTCGTGTCTGCCATTAAAAATTCTATTTTTAAGAGAGGGGCGCTAATTTAAGAAAATTTTGGAAGGAGAATTGGAGTAGGAAGAATATTTTTTAATATGAAAACACAAAAAAGGGTTTTTCCCAAAATCTTAGGCGGAGCCTGTTAGTTTTTTAACCTTTTCTATTAAAATGCCAAAACAAGTATTTTTTCAAAATTACCAAAAATATTATCCAGGCCTATGCTTGGAATTTTTCTTTAGATGAAGAGACCAGACTCTTTTGACAGCGATTAATAAAGCCATTTTGGGACTGTATTTGTGGAAATGACGTCCTTAGTCATTCTTATTACACTGAGGGATTTACTTATTATATGAGCAACACGTAACCGTATTGATAAACTTCAATCCCTCCCTCCTCATCGAGATCTCAAGATTCTAACTAATTCCCCTTAATATTCTATACTTTTCATAATAATCTGTTCAATTTTAATGTTTTTTATATCTAAGTTGGCAATTCCTGGAAATATGGGTACTCGAAATAAGTTCCTTCTCTACGGACTTGTTATAAGTTTAAGATTTTATTATCTAAGCAAGGCTTCTTTTAATGATGAAGTTGCATGTATCCCTGTTTAGTGTTCAGACCTTCTAAGAGAGGGGCCTAGATTTAAAAAAAATTCTAAGCGGAGGCGGTTGGATGTCCAATAAAGATATTTTTTTGCAGAACACAGATACAATAGCTGTTGCGCAAATAGGCTTTATTTGACATTTTTAAACTTAACAGGTAATTGCCAAAAGCTATTTGCTCTGCTGCTTTCAGAGGAAGAATCAGCAAGCCAATGTAAATCCACTACTACTACTACTACTAACTACTCACCGCAGCACCAAGCCACCGTAAGGTTGAACATAAATTGGCCCAGCGATCTTCCCTTTGAGAATGGTAATTTTGTAATTTATGGCAATTTAATCAGAAGATGTAAAAACAATGAGAAGGAAAGGTAAATTCGAAGACGACACTGCCTTTCCACAACGATAAATAAAAGTTCAAATAGGGATAAATCCTTTTAGTAGACAGGGATAATTCACAAAAGTACTGGATATTTCGGTCACTGCACAAGTGTCCGAAATATCCAGTAGTGTTTTTGTGAATTATCACTGTCTATTAAAAGGATTTATCTCTATTTGAACTTTTATTTATCGTTACGTAGGAATTTTTTCCGTGATAGAGACAATATTTCTAATTTCCATTGGTATTGGGTTTGAGCAGGGTTGGATGGATATGGAGAGAATAAAATATCTTTTTGATAAATGTTATAAACAGGTTATATTAAAGGTTATATAGTGTTGTGTACCAGTCGTCGTCACTTAAACTAAAGCTATCAAATTATAGTATAGGTAAACCTTCATTTTGATGGACTCAATTTAAGTGTCCAGGGATATAATATGCCCTTAAATAGTCCCATGTTGCTGAAATTGTTTGGACTCGTAATAAGCCTTTTGATGCTTTTTATTTGACTGACTGTCTTAGAATGTCAGATCCCAGTCCTATGTCGGGTTGAAATAATTATTGCTGCAATTGATATTTTCTAGCCCATTTAGGAATAACATTCTGCTGAGACGTGCGCCTTAAAATACAAAAGTTAAGAGAAGTGTTAAGATGAGGCGTGTAACCTAGGCTCTACAGCCATCAGCTTGTGCAATATTTTTTATATATGAAAAATAGAAGGAAAAAACAAATTTTAAATGATAAGCATAAAATTTCTTATTGGCTTGGAGAGGATAATCAAATATTGAGGGAATTTCTAAAAACACTTTTTTAAAACAGTTAATTTTTTGATATTATAGTATTAACATCTGACTACACTTTCTGTTTTTTTTTGTATTTTATTGAATGAACTGAGCCTTTTCATGCATATCACTTTTTGTGGATAGCTCCAGTCGTGATGAAAATTGGATATTTGAAACCACTTTAAAAAAAGAACTTATTTTGCAATTTTCCTCCTCACATCCAAATTCTTTCTCTTAAATGTCTCAGAGCCCTGGTTACTCATTATAAGCTGTACAATAAAATCAACACTTTGACCTAACAGTGCCATTATCCGCAAATTCGTTAAATATATATTCAAGAATTTGAGGAAAAGATAAGGAGGAGTAAAACATATGCACAATCAGTGGGGTTACCAAACACAAATAAAAAAATTACCCTCAATAGGATTATCACACAATTTGGCAATCTTATATCCCTTTGCTATTCCGCTTCCAAGTTTCACAAAAACTTGATTTAAATAAGATTCCCCTTTTTATTCTCTCTGTGCTGTAGACATAAAGTTGCTCTCTAAGATTGTTTTATGTAGAAAGGTTTCTTATGTAATTTCCTCAAAGAAGAGCCTCTTACATATTGGAGACGATGCAAGAGTAATTACGCATATGTCTGTCACTTTTGTCGGTAATCCATTACAGTGAAGATCATCATCGACTTTGGCAAGAGAGGCCTAGCTGTCTTTACAAGACTGTTCATTTGCAAGACTGTTAACCTTTTTTGTAGCATGTCCGTTGATATATCTCTGAATCAGAAAGGTTCCATGAAAAGTATCTTTACTTTTCCAGAAAAGTATCGTTACTGTTTCGAGGGAAGGGGGCATCGGTAAAATAACCAAAGGTGCTCTAAATAAAGTTGTAAAATAGCTTACGGACGTGGAGCTATTTTTATCAAAAAAAAAAAACAATATACCAAGTTGACACCCACCAAGCAATTTAAGGACGATCGCTTGTAAATGTCTCCTATTTCGACAAATATTAGCTGTTACTACAAACTCGTAACAACTTTAAACGACTGGAGACAAACATATTTTTAAACACTCATCTTTTTTATTACCCTGTTAAAACTCACTACGTTGGATGCCTCCCATTGAATCTATGAAGTATCTAGCTTGAACACTATTTCAGTCTCTGGATAATCTTTCCCTGATATGAGTTGACATAGCAAATCTCATTCGGGAAATAGTCAAAGACCTGTGGAAAGGAGAGGCGAGGAGACACTACTTATGACATGGACGCTATGGTACGAAATTTGGTCTTTGCAGTGACAGGATAAAATACATTACCAAAATAAGTCATTAATTTGTTATCGTGAGATCTTCTTGCTTCACACAAAGAACCACTTGAAGTGCTTTGAGCCATCAAACAGGCGGCACAAAGGCGTATTTTTTTTTTATAACAGTTTTTTAGTAACTTACAGTACAAACGAAGCTATTCATGCTAATAGTAAAAGAAACTCTAGAAAACCCTAGAAACTCTATATATGCGCAAAAAGACACGCTATGTATGTATGCTGGGTCTTCGCTGCTTCGAATTATCAAAGTTCTTAAAGTTTTTTTTTGTTTTTTCCTGTATTTTTGACGGATTCACCTGTTTTTTTTTCTTGGGGTGGGGGTGGGTATTTTGAATAATTTGTGCCCCCAATAATTGAGATCGAGGCAGTTGGAAACTCATTATTTCTCGATTTCGGTTCAAATTGCTAAACGAAGTTGCTACAATAGGCAATATTCCTTAATAACAACATTAATTGCCAGCATGTTTACACAGGACTGTTACTGGATCCAATTTCCACTATTTAGAACTTTTTGTCGCTGATGTCTAGAAAAGACATAATTAACAGTGTCAATGGCTGCTGCTATAGCGTAGTTGTATAATAAATATAATTTTATTTTATTTGAAATAAATTAATTCGCAATGCAACTGAAAAGTTCAACATCTTTAGAAATTATAGTTTCAACTTCAGTAACCTATACATGGCAATCCACTTTTTGTAACAAGGGAATAATGCTTCTTTGTAAACTTACTACGTCCAGTAAATATTTGTGTATTCTTATGCCCAGTCAAGTAATGCCTAAATTACAAAAACTGATTCAAGAAGAAATATGGTCTTGTCCATTAGGACCTAAAGTTTAATGATAAAGTAATTCTGTCACTCTTGAATGATTAATAACGATTAGTAAAATAAAGAAAATTAATACTTGACCTTTTTCTTATAGGGCTTCATTTACCCGAAACAAACATTGTAACTAGTGTAATTCTACAAGAAAGACAAGCGAATATAGATTCTAATTTAAATAATCAATATTAAAAGATTTATGTCTTTATGTCTACAGCACAGAGAGAATAAAAAGGGGAATCTTATTTAAATCAAGTTTTTGTGAAACTTGGAAGCGGAATAGCAAAGGGATATAAGATTGCCAAATTGTGTGATAATCCTATTGAGGGTAATTTTTTTATTTGTGTTTGGTAACCCCACTGATTGTGCATATGTTTTACTCCTCCTTATCTTTTCCTCAAATTCTTGAATATATATTTAACGAATTTGCGGATAATGGCACTGTTAGGTCAAAGTGTTGATTTTATTGTACAGCTTATAATGAGTAACCAGGGCTCTGAGACATTTAAGAGAAAGAATTTGGATGTGAGGAGGAAAATTGCAAAATAAGTTCTTTTTTTAAAGTGGTTTCAAATATCCAATTTTCATCACGACTGGAGCTATCCACAAAAAGTGATATGCATGAAAAGGCTCAGTTCATTCAATAAAATACAAAAAAAAACAGAAAGTGTAGTCAGATGTTAATACTATAATATCAAAAAATTAACTGTTTTAAAAAAGTGTTTTTAGAAATTCCCTCAATATTTGATTATCCTCTCCAAGCCAATAAGAAATTTTATGCTTATCATTTAAAATTTGTTTTTTCCTTCTATTTTTCATATATAAAAAATATTGCACAAGCTGATGGCTGTAGAGCCTAGGTTACACGCCTCATCTTAACACTTCTCTTAACTTTTGTATTTTAAGGCGCACGTCTCAGCAGAATGTTATTCCTAAATGGGCTAGAAAATATCAATTGCAGCAATAATTATTTCAACCCGACATAGGACTGGGATCTGACATTCTAAGACAGTCAGTCAAATAAAAAGCATCAAAAGGCTTATTACGAGTCCAAACAATTTCAGCAACATGGGACTATTTAAGGGCATATTATATCCCTGGACACTTAAATTGAGTCCATCAAAATGAAGGTTTACCTATACTATAATTTGATAGCTTTAGTTTAAGTGACGACGACTGGTACACAACACTATATAACCTTTAATATAACCTGTTTATAACATTTATCAAAAAGATATTTTATTCTCTCCATATCCATCCAACCCTGCTCAAACCCAATACCAATGGAAATTAGAAATATTGTCTCTATCACGGAAAAAATTCCTACGTAACGATAAATAAAAGTTCAAATAGAGATAAATCCTTTTAATAGACAGTGATAATTCACAAAAACACTACTGGATATTTCGGACACTTGTGCAGTGACCGAAATATCCAGTACTTTTGTGAATTATCCCTGTCTACTAAAAGGATTTATCCCTATTTGAACTTTTATTTATCGTTGTGGAAAGGCAGTGTCGTCTTCGAATTTACCTTTCCTTCTCATTGTTTTTACATCTTCTGATTAAATTGCCATAAATTACAAAATTACCATTCTCAAAGGGAAGATCGCTGGGCCAATTTATGTTCAACCTTACGGTGGCTTGGTGCTGCGGTGAGTAGTTAGTAGTAGTAGTAGTAGTGGATTTACATTGGCTTGCTGATTCTTCCTCTGAAAGCAGCAGAGCAAATAGCTTTTGGCAATTACCTGTTAAGTTTAAAAATGTCAAATAAAGCCTATTTGCGCAACAGCTATTGTATCTGTGTTCTGCAAAAAAATATCTTTATTGGACATCCAACCGCCTCCGCTTAGAATTTTTTTTAAATCTAGGCCCCTCTCTTAGAAGGTCTGAACACTAAACAGGGATACATGCAACTTCATCATTAAAAGAAGCCTTGCTTAGATAATAAAATCTTAAACTTATAACAAGTCCGTAGAGAAGGAACTTATTTCGAGTACCCATATTTCCAGGAATTGCCAACTTAGATATAAAAAACATTAAAATTGAACAGATTATTATGAAAAGTATAGAATATTAAGGGGAATTAGTTAGAATCTTGAGATCTCGATGAGGAGGGAGGGATTGAAGTTTATCAATACGGTTACGTGTTGCTCATATAATAAGTAAATCCCTCAGTGTAATAAGAATGACTAAGGACGTCATTTCCACAAATACAGTCCCAAAATGGCTTTATTAATCGCTGTCAAAAGAGTCTGGTCTCTTCATCTAAAGAAAAATTCCAAGCATAGGCCTGGATAATATTTTTGGTAATTTTGAAAAAATACTTGTTTTGGCATTTTAATAGAAAAGGTTAAAAAACTAACAGGCTCCGCCTAAGATTTTGGGAAAAACCCTTTTTTGTGTTTTCATATTAAAAAATATTCTTCCTACTCCAATTCTCCTTCCAAAATTTTCTTAAATTAGCGCCCCTCTCTTAAAAATAGAATTTTTAATGGCAGACACGAGAGAGGTATCTTCTTCAAAATGTAAATGGTGGTCCTTAGAATTCCACTCATTTAGGCTTCGTAAATAATATTTACAGGAGAACAACTGTTGATTGGTTAAAGTTAGGGAATATCGGCTAAATAATAAAATACTATATGGGACTGAACACACATCAAAAACTTTACAGTAGTTGAAATAATTTATTAAGCTAACCTCAGTGTTACCTTTGTCGTTTTTAGAATCATTAAATATTTCTATTCAAAAAGGAAAACCTTGTCCCTTTATTATTATTATCCTTTTGCAAAAGCTTGAAAACTAAACTTTACAAAGGAAATCCCTTGTGGATTTCACAAGAGAATTATATCAATATCTTCAAAATCTGAACTATCCTAATAAAGCTGACACAAAAAATAGATAACTTTGGGAAATTACTAGACATTCGAAATGTGTTCATTCTTTTCTCCAAGGGGTGGGAACATTATTCGCTTATTTATGAAAAGTTTAAAACTTTTGGTTGAATATGGGAAATAGAAAAAATCTTCATTGATAATATTACAGTGTAAGAGAGCTATTTTAAAAATTTTATTACTTGAATTTGAAAGAGGTCGTTTCTTATCTATTTTGACTTAAGAATGTAAGCTATGTAAGTCATTTCTAATCGAGGATTACTTGTATCAACGGGTTAAAGTGGTTTTCACACTAAGTATTTAGTTCTCTATGCTCAGGGGTTAAGTTAAGTTGCGTTAAGTATAGCCTTTCATCCTCACACAAGTGCTTTCACGCAACGTAAAAATTTACGAAACAATCATGATTGTCTGAACTCCTTACAATCAGCATAGGCAGATCATTAAAAAATTTGAAAATGTGGACTGGAAATGAAGGCTACAGCTTTGAACCAACGTGAAAGGCATTCTAGGAAAAGCTTATTGATATATTTTTTTGAAGTTTATTAATTGTTCATCCAGAAATTACGTTTTGTTATAATACGATATTAACTTTTCCATAACGCAATAAGAAGTTACTTAACGTACAATTACAATTATAGCACGAGTCTACTTGGCACTAACTACGCTACAGACAAAAGTCGTTTCGTCAGATTACATAACTTAGCGCTAAGTCTTAAATTACGATAGTTTAAAATATTCTACAACGTAGTGTGAAAGAACCCTTTGATATGTTAGAGGGGCGCCAATAGTCACCATCAGTAATTTTGAGTTGATGCAAAAAATTCATCTTTGTTTCCGTTATAGAGAACATTTTTACCCCCGGAGTGGGCAACGACCTGTTGCAAAAGAAGATTACACAGCGCAGGGGGGAGGGTTAAATAATTGGCTCATTTGTAAAATATAAGCATTATACCTAGAATATCAAGCGAGGGTTCTTTTTCTTGAACTAAAGTCTTTTTCTTGAACAAAATCTACCAAGTAGCAATTGCACCTCCTTGCCCTTTCTTCCGACCCAAATTAGTGCCCCTGGCTCTGAGAAGTGTAATCTATTATTTCCGTTTCGATTGCGTATAATATTAAGACCAGAAGTCTCTTTTTGTCAATATTACTTTATTTCCTATTCTCTTCTGTGTATATCAGAGGCAACGCTGTAGCGTTGCCTATAGTAAAGGCCATACGGCTCCAATGTTTTATTCTTTATTATTAATATTATTATTATTTTTCCCCAGAGGCACTTCATATAGAAGGGGTCATCGTAGAAACTTCAAAGGGGGCTCATTGGATTGGAACTGGAGAGTTCTAGTGCCCTTTTTAATAGTCGAAAGTGATTAGAGGGCAACTAGCCCCCTCCCCCACCCCATCATTCCCCCAAACACATCCAATCAAAATTTTGAGATAGCCATTTTGTTCAGCGTAGTTGATTTCCAGATAGAAAATATATTTTTGAGGAGGACACTCCCCACAACCCTCAGGGCAAGGGTATAAGTTATGCCCTGGGGGCATATAAGGTTTTTATAGAAGGTGTTGTCGTAGCAACTTCAAAACAGGCTCAGTCGATTGGAAATTCGTAGGGCTAGTGCCCTTTTTATAGTCGAAAGTGATTGGAGGGCAACTACACCCCCCCCTCCCGGGCTCATCATTTCCCCAAACACATCCAATCAAAGTTTTGAGATAGCCATTTTGTTCAGCGTAGTTGATTTCCAGATAGAACATATGTTTTCGAAGAGACACTCCCTCAAAACCTCAAGGCAAGGGTTTTAAGTTATACCCTAGGGGCATATAAGGTTTTTATAGAAGGCGTTGAGGTAGAAAATGCAAAAAAGTCTTATTTGATTGAAAATTCAAAGGGCTAGTGCCCTTTTTAATAGTCGAAAGTAATTTGAGGGTCACTATCCCCCCTCTCACGCCCACCTTTTCCCAAAACATATCCAATCAAAATTTCGAGACAGTCATTTTATTAAACGTAGTTTTAAGTTCTGGAAATTAGGTCTTTGAGGATGACAACTCCCCCACAGCCCTCAGAGCAAGGGTTGTAAGTTATGCCCTGGGGGCATATAAGGTTTTGTGTAGGCAACGTTGTCGTAGAAACTTCACAAAGGGCTCATTCGATTAGAAATTTGAATGACTAGTTCCCTTTTTAATAGTCGAAAGTGATTCTAAGGCAACTGACACCCCTTCCACGCCCACCGTGTCCCCAATCACATCCAATCAAAATTTTTATATATGCATTTTGCTCCACGTAGTTGAAAGTTCTGTAAATTTTATGTTTGAGCAGGACACTCCCCCCAGAGTCTTCAGGGGCAAGGGTCATAAGTTATACCGTGGGGCATATATGGTTCTTATGGAAGGAATGCTCGTATAAACTTCAGAGAGGGCTCAGTTGATTGGAAATTGAAAGTTCTAGTTCACTTCTTAAGCGTCGAAAGATATTGGAGGGTAACCAGCTCCCCCCCCTAAAAAAAAGCATTTTTTCCCAAATGCACCCAATAAAAATTTTAGGATAGCTATTTTGTTAAAAATAGTTCAAAGATAATCTGACAAAAATTCTGGTGTTGCCACAACCCACCAGGGCCTGGGAGCAGGCGTTGTAAGTTATGCCGTGGTTGCATATATGGGTCTTATGGAAGGGATTATCGTATTAACTTCAAAGAGGGATCATTTGGTTGGAAATTGAAAGTTCTATTTCACTTTTTAAGAGTCAAAAGAGATTGGAGGGCACCTAGCCCACCTCCTCCACGCCTTTTTTCCTCAAACCCATCCAATAAGATCTTTGAGATAGATTTGTATTTAAATAGTTCAAAGACCTCACCCTCGCCCTCTCCTACTGTCTACGGTTAGGTTTCCTCCTTTATGCCAACTACGCTGCCCCCACCCTAAAGACTTTAATACGGTAAAGTTTTGTATGGGAAGAAAGTTAAAAGTTTCAAGAAATTTCGAATGGACGTTAAGATTCATCAAAATATACAAATAAGAACTAGATAAGTAATTTTCTGTCCAATTACTCCCAGAAATTCTCTCAAACTGAAAAGGCTAAAATACTTAAAATTACAGCCATACTTAAAAAAAGGTTAAAATACATACTTTGCGATAAATGATAAATTATTGTGGCACAAAAATCCGAAAAATGGTCTAATCATAACAATCCTGTTCTTTCTGCATCAACAAATGAAGTAGCCTAAGTACTGTCTTTTGAAGCTATTTTTTCAATCCATTCATTTTGCGTGAAAAAATCATGTTTGATTTATCAGAGACATATAATTAAGTTGTCTATAGCAAAGGCCATAAGGTTTCAATGTTTTATTATTATTAATTAAAAAAAAACTTGCGTAAAAAAAAGTTTTCTAAGAAAAGTAAAGAGCCATATTGAACTCAGAACCAACAGAAACTAATTCCTATTATAGTTAAAACTCAAAAAGACCAGAAATTACTGTTAAAGAATAAACGAAACACAGAAGGAACAGAAATTACAATTAACTATCTTACAAACATAAAGATAACCGGTGCAAACATAAATAACATTTTTTTTATTATTTTCCCCCCATAGGTGCTTTATATGCAAGGGTTAAAAATACAATTTTGTCAAAAATAGTTGAAGGGTTAAATAAAAAAATTCTGGTGTCGACAAAACATCCCAGGGCCCGGGGGCAGGAAGGGATTCTCGTATAAACTTCAGAGAGGGCTCATTTGACTGGAAATTGGAAGTTCTA
Organism: Artemia sp. Qi Xiang Cuo; assembly: GCF_049724085.1. Lineage (NCBI taxonomy): Eukaryota > Metazoa > Arthropoda > Branchiopoda > Anostraca > Artemiidae > Artemia > Artemia sp. Qi Xiang Cuo. Next base: position 60,230,444 of record NC_142809.1, on the reverse strand, counting down.
GTCCAGCTTTTAAGAGTCAAAAGTGATCAAAGGGCAACTCACCCCCCCCCCCCCCCACGCCCTTTTTCCACAAAATACATCAGATAAAAACGATGAGGTAGCCATTTTTTTAAAAAAAAAAAAAGTTCAAAGGTCAGATAACGAAAACTCCGGGGTCGACAGATGTTGTGCAAACATAATATTTATAATATGATTCGTTTTATAACTAATTAATCATTAGTTTTAATAATTATATATACTAATTAATCATAAGTTATACTCGGGGGGCATATACAGCTGTTTTGGAAGGAATTATCGTATAAACTTCAGAGAGGGCTCATTTGATTGGAAATTGAAAGTTCTAGTTCAATTTTTAAGATTCAAAAGTGATCGAAGGGCAACTAGCCCCTCCCTCAAGCCCTTTTCCCCCCAAATACATCAGATAAAAATTTTGAGGTAGCCATTTTATTAAAAAAAAAATCAAGGGTCAGATAACGAAAACTCCGAGGTCGACACATGTTGTGCAAACATAATATATGTAATATAATTCGTTTCATAGCTAATTAATCATTTAAACAATATAAGTTATTTAAAATTAATAAATAAGCAAAGATGTAAAGCATTGACACACGGAATTTTGTAAATAAGAGACTCAAAAAGTATTCGATAATAAATGTTCACGCCTTATTTTTTTTTAATTCAGACAGATGGATTAACCCGTCCGATAAAAATTTGAGGTGACCATTTTGTTACAAGTAGTTCAAGTATCAGATATTAAAACTCTAGGGTTGACACAACCCCCCAGGGCCCAGAGACAGGCGTTGTAAGTTATACTCTTGGGATAAACAAATAAACTTGCAAATGGGGATAAATCCATTTATTTAGACAGTGAATAAACAGGTACAACAGTCCAGATATTTCGGTCACATATACAGCGACCGTCTTCAGTAGAAGTACTAAAATAATAAAATTGAAACTAGCATATTTATATACAATAAAATAAATAACTTTTCGGGCCATTCACAAAATAATGAACTTCCGGATTATTCACTAGATTATTTTCAGAGAGAGTTCATTGACAAAGTTCATTAAAAGTTCTTGATTTAAATTTTCTTCTTTAATCTTGCCCAAATGTAAAATAAATTTCCAATGAAAGTGGCAAAGCCTTCCACCAAAGCCTTACGGAATACTTTGCCACTTTCATTGGAAATTTGTTTTACATTTGGGCAATATTAAAGAAGAAAATTTACATCAAGAACTTTGAATGGACTCTAGTGAATAATTCGGAAGTTCATTATTTTGTGAATGACCCGAAAAGTTATTTATTTTGTTGTACATAAATATGGTAGTTTCAGTTTTATTATTTTAGTATTTCTACTGAAGACGGTCGCTGTATATGTGACCGAAATATCTGGACTATTGTACCTATTTTTTCACTGTCTAAATAAATGGATTTATCCCTATATGAAAATTTATTTGTTCGTCTTAGAACGGCAGTGTGGTCTAAGAAAACAACAACTAATTTAAAGGTGTTATGTCGAAAATACTCTGGGGATATATATGGTTCTTACAGAAGGGCTACTCGTATAAACTTCAGAGAGGGCTCATATAATTGGAAATAGAAAGTTCTAGTTCACTTTTAAAGAGTCAAAAGAGACCGAAGCTTAATTAGTCCCCACACACCCTTTTTCCGCAAATCCATCCGATAAAAATTTTGAGATGGGAATTTTGTTAAAAATAGTTCAAACATCAGATAATAAGAACTCCGATGTCGACACAAACCCATTTTTTCACTTTGATATTGTTATTTTGATATCAGTTTTGATACTTTGATGAATATTTGATTTTTTTTTAAGTTTGATTTTGAAAAAAGGAATTTTTAAAAACTTGAATTTCTATACAATCAAAAACGAACAAAAATTAATTTAAAAAAAAACTTTCCGAAAAATTATTTTTTCAAAGAAAAGGAAAGGCTATTTTAAACCTAAGTTCAGAAGATAAAATTACCTGTTAAAATCCAAACTTAAAACGACCAGAAATCACTATTAAAGAATAAATGAAACCTAAAACAAATAGAAATTAAATAAACATCATAGCAAAAACATACAACAAGTAATAATATGTATGAATAAATAGATCTTAAAGCGAGTAATGCTTAGATTGAATATGAAAATCAAGTTTAAAACGAAAAAATATCTTCCTATTGAAGTATAAATGAAACTTAAAACGAACAGAAGTTAAATAAACAATCAATGCAAACAAACATACAACAATATTAATGTAAATTAATAAATAAATCTTAAAACGAGTGAAACTTAAATTGAATATGCAAATCAAGCTTGAAACGAACAAAAATCACTACAAACAAGAGTTTGTGTATGACCTTCTCTCACTGTAAAAGTCTAAAACCTACTGCGTCATTGGCGCTTTACTGAAAACTATATGGGTCTTTAACAGTCTTGGAAAGTATAAACAACATCAAACTGAATATTTGATGTATAATTATATTAATTGTTCAAAGATCCATAATATAATATTTTTTAATAATTTAATAATTTTTTATAATATAATATTTTTAATATAATATTTACTGTCGTTGTCGTTAAATGCCTAGATATCCTCAAATTTTAATATGTAAACAGCAAGGGGCCATAAAAATTGCTAGAAACCTCCATTATGCTGCTAGTCTTTTACTATTTACTTCAGTAAAAAACTTCCTCCATTAAATGAACGGTGCAATTTGTTCTTTTTTTCTTATTGTTTTCAATTATTACAAAAGTCCCCTTAAAGGCTTAAACTTGAAGTAAAATCAAGTGGATAAGTGGCTAATTCCCTGATTTCTAAAAGTTTTGTTATTTCTGGGAACAAAAACTGCAAACTTTGTAAAAGCTGAAGTAAGCAGAAAAGCTCATTTTTTAGACTAAATAAGTAATAGATCAATACGATACAGATCAAACATTAAATCAGGTCACAGTTTAACACAGGAAAACAGAGAATTTACAAGAAAAACGTTAATTGTAAATGTTCATGTAACAATTACCAGTAAAAAGTGTTTTTCGTTTTTTCCTACAGGCTTCAGACATCTTTCAGAGGCAGTGCAACAGCGCTGTCCAAGCAGAGAAAAATGTTGGCGCAATGCATTATTTTTTTGGTTTTTGGTTTTTGGGGTTTTAGACCAGGGCACTTCGTATAGAAGGAGTTTTCTTAGAAACGTCAAAAGAGGCTCATTCGATTAGAAATTGAAAGTTCTATTGCCCTGTTTAAGGGTCGAAAATGATTGAGGGCAAATCAGCTGGGGTGGTTTAATGATGACCCCCCCCCCCTCCCCTTCACCCCAGGAATAGGGATGTAAGTTATACTAGGTGTTCATTATTAACATACAAGGTTTTTATGGAACAGGTGGTGGAGGCTCATTCAAGCAATAATAGGCAGATAGTGGAAACTTCGGAGGAGGCTCATTCGAATGGAAATAAGAAGTTCTGGTGCCCTTTTTAAGAGTCAAAAGGGATCAAAGGGCAACTACTCCCACGTCCTCGCTTCCCCAAATTCGTATGATAAACATTTTGAGATAACCTTTTTATATACATAGTATTCATATGACAAGATCCTTTGGGATAAAACAGCCCCTCAGAACCTGGTAGCAAAGGTTTTAAGTTACGACCCCGGGGGTGTATAAGGTTTTTGATGGAGAAGGTGGTCAAATAAACATTTGAAGAGGCCAATTTAATCGGAAATTGAAAGTTCTAGTTCCTTTTTAAGAGTCAAAAGGGATGGAGGCCAACCTGCCCCCCGCCCCCTGACGCCCTAATTTCCCCCAACGACAAGTGATCGAAATTGTGAGATAGCCATTTTGCTAAAAATAGTCCAAAGAAAATACAACAATGCCTCCAGGGCTGACAAAACCCCCCAAAGCCCTGGGGCAAGGTTGTAAGTTGTAACCCTGAAGCAACAAAGGTTTTTGTGGAATGGGTGGTCGCATAAACTTCGGATTTGCTTATTCGATTGGAAGTTGGAAGTTATAGTGCCCTTTTTAAGAGTCAAAAATATTTGAGGACAACCAGACCTCCCCACGCCCATCATTTCCCAAAAAAAATTCCCATCATTTCCAATCATTTCATCATTTCCCGAAATCAAATTTCGAAACACCTATTTTTTACAGCATTGTTGAAAAGTCCAGTAACTATGCCTTTGGGGACCCCCCCCTCCACACACACACACACACACACACACACACACACACACACACACACACACACACACACACACACACACACACACACACACACACACACACACACACACACACACACACACACACACACACACACACACACACACACACACACACACACACACACACACACACACACACACACACACACACACACACACACACACACACACACACACACACACACACACACACACACACACACACACACACACACACACACACACACACACACACACACACACACACACACACACACACACACACACACACACACACACACACACACACACACACACACACACACACACACACACACACACACACACACACACACACACACACACACACACACACACACACACACACACACACACACACACACACACACACACACACACACACACACACACACACACACACACACACACACACACACACACACACACACACACACACACACACACACACACACACACACACACACACACACACACACACACACACACACACACACACACACACACACACACACACACACACACACACACACACACACACACACACACACACACACACACACACACACACACACACACACACACACACACACACACACACACACACACACACACACACACACACACACACACACACACACACACACACACACACACACACACACACACACACACACACACACACACACACACACACACACACACACACACACACACACACACACACACACACACACACACACACACACACACACACACACACACACACACACACACACACACACACACACACACACACACACACACACACACACACACACACACACACACACACACACACACACACACACACACACACACACACACACACACACACACACACACACACACACACACACACACACACACACACACACACACACACACACACACACACACACACACACACACACACACACACACACACACACACACACACACACACACACACACACACACACACACACACACACACACACACACACACACACACACACACACACACACACACACACACACACACACACACACACACACACACACACACACACACACACACACACACACACACACACACACACACACACACACACACACACACACACACACACACACACACACACACACACACACACACACACACACACACACACACACACACACACACACACACACACACACACACACACACACACACACACACACACACACACACACACACACACACACACACACACACACACACACACACACACACACACACACACACACACACACACACACACACACACACACACACACACACACACACACACACACACACACACACACACACACACACACACACACACACACACACACACACACACACACACACACACACACACACACACACACACACACACACACACACACACACACACACACACACACACACACACACACACACACACACACACACACACACACACACACACACACACACACACACACACACACACACACACACACACACACACACACACACACACACACACACACACACACACACACACACACACACACACACACACACACACACACACACACACACACACACACACACACACACACACACACACACACACACACACACACACACACACACACACACACACACACACACACACACACACACACACACACACACACACACACACACACACACACACACACACACACACACACACACACACACACACACACACACACACACACACACACACACACACACACACACACACACACACACACACACACACACACACACACACACACACACACACACACACACACACACACACACACACACACACACACACACACACACACACACACACACACACACACACACACACACACACACACACACACACACACACACACACACACACACACACACACACACACACACACACACACACACACACACACACACACACACACACACACACACACACACACACACACACACACACACACACACACACACACACACACACACACACACACACACACACACACACACACACACACACACACACACACACACACACACACACACACACACACACACACACAGCACTCAGGGCAAGGGCTGTAAGTTAGGCAATTCGTTTATGGTTTACATGCAGTATGTGTTACTGAGAAAGGTCGGTATATTTGACCTTTACTTTACAAAAATACGGGTTTATAAGGTTTTTGATGGAGGAGGTGGTCAAATAAACTTTTGAAGAGGCCAATTTAATCGGAAATTGAAAGTTCTAGTTCCTTTTTAAGAGTCAAAAGGGATGGAGGCCAACCTGCCCCCCGCCCCCTGACGCCCGAATTTCCCCCAACTACATGCGATCGAGATTGTGAGATAGCCATTTTGCTAAAAATAGTCCAAAGAAAATACAACAATGCCTCCAGGGCTGACAAAACCCCCCAGAGCCCTGGGGCAAGGTTGTAAGTTGTAACCCTGAAGCAACAAAGGTTTTATGGAATGGGTGGTCGTATAAACTTCGGATTTGCTTATTTGATTTGCTTATTTGATAACTATGCCTTTGGGGACCCCCCCCCCCCACACCCCCCCCCCCACCACACCCCCCCCCCCCACCAACCACCCCCCCCCCACACACACACCCACACCACGAACCACACAGCCACAGACACAGACACACACACAGCACTCAGGGCAAGGGCTGTAAGTTAGGCAATTCGTTTATGGTTTACATGCAGTATGTGTTACTGAGAAAGGTCCGTATATTTGACCTTTACTTTACAAAAATACGAAGGGCAATCATGTGAGCCTTTCCCAGAATGTTGAGGGGAGTTTTAAACTAAATCAATAAACCTTAGGTTCATACGGGTTTTCAAAAGGGCTTAACTCAGAAATGACTAAGTAATTTAACTTGGAACTTTCAGGGCATGATAAACGAGATGACCAATTTACCAAAAAGGCAATATTTGCACGCTACCACTATTACTACTACCACAACTACCACTACTACTACTACTACCACCCTTACTGCCACTAAAACTACTGCTTCTATAGGGATTAAAAACAAGACTGAGAAAATTGAAATAAACCTCTGAGGAAAAGCTGAGGGGAAAGTTGAACTAAATCAGAAAATACTGTATGAATACAGATTGCTGATGGGGGCGTATCAGCAATATTTTCTTATTAAGAGGAAACTTCTGGGGCATCATGAGTGGGATGTTCAACTGACCGAAAGGCAACATGTACCTCCTACTACCTCTATTAATACTGCTGCTACTACTGTTACTACTACTACTAATACAACACTATTACTGCTACTACTGTTCTTACTACTGCCACTATTGGGGAGGAGGAGGTCTGATGTGTCTCTTCCTCCACCACTATTTGTTTTCTAACGCCACACCAATGACACTGGCGGTGCCGTTAGATTATACAATTACGTTCGAGGGGTTACAAGGGTTCTATAATATTTTTCGCACAAATATTACAACCAGTGGGGTTTGAAAGGTCCACTTCCTTAGGAGGAGGTAAGGGCGAAACGATCGGGCCCGAGGTGTCACGATCTGTATCACCACTGATATCTCTCTAAATATCCCTTTGGAGGGAAACGGACCCCTCTGCTGATATACGGTAGTAATGACGGTACTTCTCGAAAACTCTTTTCCAACCCCACCAGGGATCGGGGATAAATCTCGTACAGTTGTAGAAAATACCTTACTTTTATTCTCCAAATCTCAGGAATCCCGTCACAAAACATGAACTCTAAACACAATTCTAAACGTAGACTCTGAAGTCTATATACGAACAAGCAAACAACTCAATGTTTTCACACAAGGAAAACTTAGGTTGATGTGGACCCCAGAATGACACCGGCCAATCCGACAAATTAAAGTTAGAACCCACTGATTTTTTTTTCAATAAGATTATTTTTCAATGACCGAGATTAGCCGAACAAAAGCAGATTTTAACCAAAACTTTACTTATTATGCAACGACTGATTTAGCAATAAGAATTTAACTTGTCCTTTAAAATTATACTATAAACAGATCTAATCAAAAAGTAAACGGGTCATTTATCTGAAAAAGTAAAAGGGACAGAAACCCAGCAACCACTACTAGCATAAATAAGAATATGCGTACGAAGGTGAACATTTGACAGAATATTGAGGGGAATCGGAACTAAATCAAAACACACTATATTCAGGCAGATTTTCAAAAGGGCGTATCAAAAGAATGGATTTGGGTTTAGAGTTGGTTACTTCAGAGAATACTTAAAAGAGAACATCAATTGACAAAAAGGTAATCTGCACTTGCCAACACTAATACTACTGCCACTGGCTACTTTTACTAAAACTACATTTACTACTGCTACAACTGCCACTAAACTACTTTAACTACTGCTTCAATTGCAACAGCCTGTAAGGCTTACAGCATTAAGATGAAAAATGTGTCAAAAAAGGTCGTAAGGGCATATCACCAGTTGGAACGGCTTACCGTATCAAGGTTAAACCTTCGGGGCATCATGAGGGGGATATTCAACTGACCAAAAGGTAAAATGTACATGCTACTACTGTTATTAATACTGCTATTACTACTGTTGCTACTACTATTATTACAATGCTAATACTGCTACAACTTCTTTTACTACCCCTCAACTACTGTGATACTAGTGATGTTAAGGCTAAGTCTGTGAAGGTGAAAATATGAGAGAATATTGAGGGAAAATCTCAACTAAATTAAGAGACACTATGTGTATTCAGATTGTCAAAGGGACGTATCTCCAGAGTTGATTTGGGTCTTATGTTGGAACTTTCAGAAAATGCTTAAAGGGGAAGATCAATTGAGCAAAAGGTAATATTTGCTCGCTACTACTAATGCTGCTACCACTGCTACATTTACTAATTATACTACTACTGATACTATTACTTCAATTACTGCTTTTTTTTACATCTACTTGTAAGGCTAAGAGCATTAGGATGAAAATTTCAAGCAGCGTATGAAAATACTGGTTATCGAAAGGACACATCGGCAATGTCATAGCCATGGCTAATTGTGTTAAGTTGAAACGTCCAGGACTATATGAAAGGGATGTTCAACTGACCAAAAGACTATTATAACACTACTGCTGCTACTAAGACTAGTGCTATCACTATTCATACTACTACTAGTACTACTAATACTCATACTACTACTGTGGTTACTATTACAACTATGCGTAAAGGTATGAGCTAAAATTTTCAGGGAACATTTTGGGGGGAAAGTGAACTGGATCCCAACACGTCATCTGTATACAGGTTGTCAAAAGGGCATATCACCAATATTTTAGGAACAGTTTTGTGTGTGAAATTGAAGCTTACCTTGCTTGCTGTGGGGGATGCTCAACTGACAAAAAGACATATCTGCATCATAATACTACTGCTTCTACTCATACTACTACTACTACTACTACTACTGCTACTATTATGCTACTGCTATTAATATTACTACTACTGCTACTAAAGCTAAGGATACTACTATTAATTTTACTGCTACTACTGTACTGCTACTCTATTACTGCAGGTGCTAACACTGCTGCTACTAAAGCAAAGGGTATTAAGGCAATGATCATCGGGCAATATTGAAAGTGCATTGAACTAAATCGAAACACACTAAGCCCAAGCAAGTTGTCAAGAGGAAGTAGCACTAATACTTCGGGAACGGTTGATGGTATTAAGTTGAAACTTTTATCGTTTGCTGAAGGGGATGTTGAAGAAAACCAAAGGTGCTGTTTGCATATTTTTACTACAACTATTACTACTACACAAGCTAAGTTTATTAAAGGGAAGCTTTAAAGGAATATTAAGGTGGATATTGAACTGAATCAAAACGAACTATAAGCATGTAGAATTTCAAAAATGTGAGAAAGCAATATCTCAAGAACGGCTCACATTATCAAGTTACACCTTTCAGGGTAAGTTGTGGCGTATTTTGAACTATCCAGAAGACACTATGTGCATACCTTTAATACTATTTCTACGGTTTCGGTAAATAATGACACTAAGGATATTAAGGTGAAACTCTTAAGGAATGTTTAGGGGATTTTCAATTAAAGGAAAGAGCATATAAGCAAAATCATAGACAGCGCTTCTCTATTCTAGTTACTAATATCATTGAAGATTTTAAAGAAGCTAATACGATTGGAAATTAAAAGTTCTAGTGCCCTTATTAAGATTGAGATTTTCCCTCAATATTCTCTCATATTTTCACCTTCACAGACTTAGCCTTAACATCACTAGTATCACAGTAGTTGAGGGGTAGTAAAAGAAGTTGTAGCAGTATTAGCATTGTAATAATAGTAGTAGCAACAGTAGTAATAGCAGTATTAATAACAGTAGTAGCATGTACATTTTACCTTTTGGTCAGTTGAATATCCCCTCATGATGCCCCGAAGGTTTAACCTTGATACGGTAAGCCGTTCCAACTGGTGATATGCCCTTACGACCTTTTTTGACACATTTTTCATCTTAATGCTGTAAGCCTTACAGGCTGTTGCAATTGAAGCAGTAGTTAAAGTAGTTTAGTGGCAGTTGTAGCAGTAGTAAATGTAGTTTTAGTAAAAGTAGCCAGTGGCAGTAGTATTAGTGTTGGCAAGTGCAGATTACCTTTTTGTCAATTGATGTTCTCTTTTAAGTATTCTCTGAAGTAACCAACTCTAAACCCAAATCCATTCTTTTGATACGCCCTTTTGATAATATGCATGAATATAGTGTGTTTTGATTTAGTTCCGATTCCCCTCAATATTCTGTCAAATGTTCACCTTCGTACGCATATTCTTATTTATGCTAGTAGTGGTTGCTGGGTTTCTGTCCCTTTTACTTTTTCAGATAAATGACCCGTTTACTTTTTGATTAGATCTGTTTATAGTATAATTTTAAAGGACAAGTTAAATTCTTATTGCTAAATCAGTCGTTGCATAATAAGTAAAGTTTTGGTTAAAATCTGCTTTTGTTCGGCTAATCTCGGTCATTGAAAAATAATCTTATTGAAAAAAAAATCAGTGGGTTCTAACTTTAATTTGTCGGATTGGCCGGTGTCATTCTGGGGTCCACATCAACCTAAGTTTTCCTTGTGTGAAAACATTGAGTTGTTTGCTTGTTCGTATATAGACTTCAGAGTCTACGTTTAGAATTGTGTTTAGAGTTCATGTTTTGTGACGGGATTCCTGAGATTTGGAGAATAAAAGTAAGGTATTTTCTACAACTGTACGAGATTTATCCCCGATCCCTGGTGGGGTTGGAAAAGAGTTTTCGAGAAGTACCGTCATTACTACCGTATATCAGCAGAGGGGTCCGTTTCCCTCCAAAGGGATATTTAGAGAGATATCAGTGGTGATACAGATCGTGACACCTCGGGCCCGATCGTTTCGCCCTTACCTCCTCCTAAGGAAGTGGACCTTTCAAACCCCACTGGTTGTAATATTTGTGCGAAAAATATTATAGAACCCTTGTAACCCCTCGAACGTAATTGTATAATCTAACGGCACCGCCAGTGTCATTGGTGTGGCGTTAGAAAACAAATAGTGGTGGAGGAAGAGACACATCAGACCTCCTCCTCCCCAATAGTGGCAGTAGTTAGAACAGTAGTAGCAGTAATAGTGTTGTATTAGTAGTAGTAGTAACAGTAGTAGCAGCAGTATTAATAGAGGTAGTAGCAAGTACATGTTGCCTTTCAGTCAATTGAACATCCCACTCATGATGCCCCAGAAGTTTCCTCTTAATAAGAAAATATTGCTGATACGCCCCCATCAGCAATCTGTATTCATACAGTATTTTCTGATTTAGTTCAACTTTCCCCTCAGCTTTTCCTCAGAGGTTTATTTCAATTTTCTCAGTCTTGTTTTTAATCCCTATAGAAGCAGTAGTTTTAGTGGCAGTAAGGGTGGTAGTAGTAGTAGTAGTGGTAGTTGTGGTAGTAGTAATAGTGGTAGCGTGCAAATATTGCCTTTTTGGTAAATTGGTCATCTCGTTTATCATGCCCTGAAAGTTCCAAGTTAAATTACTTAGTCATTTCTGAGTTAAGCCCTTTTGAAAACCCGTATGAACATAAGGTTTATTGATTTAGTTTAAAACTCCCCTCAACATTCTGGGAAAGGCTCACATGATTGCCCTTCGTATTTTTGTAAAGTAAAGGTCAAATATACGGACCTTTCTCAGTAACACATACTGCATGTAAACCATAAACGAATTGCCTAACTTACAGCCCTTGCCCTGTGTGGTGTGTGTGTGTGTGTGTGTGTGTGTGTGTGTGTGTGTGTGTGTGTGTGTGTGTGTGTGGAGGGGGGGGGTCCCCAAAGGCATAGTTATCAAATAAGCAAATCAAATAAGCAAATCCGAAGTTTATACGACCACCCATTCCATAAAACCTTTGTTGCTTCAGGGTTACAACTTACAACCTTGCCCCAGGGCTCTGGGGGGTTTTGTCAGCCCTGGAGGCATTGTTGTATTTTCTTTGGACTATTTTTAGCAAATTGGCTATCTCACAAGCTCGATCGCTTGTAGTTGGGGGAAATTAGGGCGACAGGGGGCGGGGGGCAGGTTGGCCTCCATCCCTTTTGACTCTTAAAAAGGAACTAGAACTTTCAATTTCCGATTAAATTGGCCTCTTCAAAAGTTTATTTGACCACCTCCTCCATCAAAAACCTTATAAACCCGTATTTTTGTAAAGTAAAGGTCAAATATACCGACCTTTCTCAGTAACACATACTGCATGTAAACCATAAACGAATTGCCTAACTTACAGCCCTTGCCCTGAGTGCTGTGTGTGTGTGTGTGTGTGTGTGTGTGTGTGTGTGTGTGTGTGTGTGTGTGTGTGTGTGTGTGTGTGTGTGTGTGTGTGTGTGTGTGTGTGTGTGTGTGTGTGTGTGTGTGTGTGTGTGTGTGTGTGTGTGTGTGTGTGTGTGTGTGTGTGTGTGTGTGTGTGTGTGTGTGTGTGTGTGTGTGTGTGTGTGTGTGTGTGTGTGTGTGTGTGTGTGTGTGTGTGTGTGTGTGTGTGTGTGTGTGTGTGTGTGTGTGTGTGTGTGTGTGTGTGTGTGTGTGTGTGTGTGTGTGTGTGTGTGTGTGTGTGTGTGTGTGTGTGTGTGTGTGTGTGTGTGTGTGTGTGTGTGTGTGTGTGTGTGTGTGTGTGTGTGTGTGTGTGTGTGTGTGTGTGTGTGTGTGTGTGTGTGTGTGTGTGTGTGTGTGTGTGTGTGTGTGTGTGTGTGTGTGTGTGTGTGTGTGTGTGTGTGTGTGTGTGTGTGTGTGTGTGTGTGTGTGTGTGTGTGTGTGTGTGTGTGTGTGTGTGTGTGTGTGTGTGTGTGTGTGTGTGTGTGTGTGTGTGTGTGTGTGTGTGTGTGTGTGTGTGTGTGTGTGTGTGTGTGTGTGTGTGTGTGTGTGTGTGTGTGTGTGTGTGTGTGTGTGTGTGTGTGTGTGTGTGTGTGTGTGTGTGTGTGTGTGTGTGTGTGTGTGTGTGTGTGTGTGTGTGTGTGTGTGTGTGTGTGTGTGTGTGTGTGTGTGTGTGTGTGTGTGTGTGTGTGTGTGTGTGTGTGTGTGTGTGTGTGTGTGTGTGTGTGTGTGTGTGTGTGTGTGTGTGTGTGTGTGTGTGTGTGTGTGTGTGTGTGTGTGTGTGTGTGTGTGTGTGTGTGTGTGTGTGTGTGTGTGTGTGTGTGTGTGTGTGTGTGTGTGTGTGTGTGTGTGTGTGTGTGTGTGTGTGTGTGTGTGTGTGTGTGTGTGTGTGTGTGTGTGTGTGTGTGTGTGTGTGTGTGTGTGTGTGTGTGTGTGTGTGTGTGTGTGTGTGTGTGTGTGTGTGTGTGTGTGTGTGTGTGTGTGTGTGTGTGTGTGTGTGTGTGTGTGTGTGTGTGTGTGTGTGTGTGTGTGTGTGTGTGTGTGTGTGTGTGTGTGTGTGTGTGTGTGTGTGTGTGTGTGTGTGTGTGTGTGTGTGTGTGTGTGTGTGTGTGTGTGTGTGTGTGTGTGTGTGTGTGTGTGTGTGTGTGTGTGTGGCGGGGGGGGGGTCCCCAAAGGCATAGTTACTGGACTTTTCAACAATGCTGTAAAAATAGGTGTTTCGAAATTTGATTTCGGGAAATGATGAAATGATTGGAAATGATGGGAATTTTTTTTGGGAAATGATGGGCGTGGGGAGGTCTGGTTGTCCTCAAATATTTTTGACTCTTAAAAAGGGCACTATAACTTCCAACTTCCAATCGAATAAGCAAATCCGAAGTTTATGCGACCACCCATTCCACAAAAACCTTTGTTGCTTCAGGGTTACAACTTACAACCTTGCCCCAGGGCTTTGGGGGGTTTTGTCAGCCCTGGAGGCATTGTTGTATTTTCTTTGGACTATTTTTAGCAAAATGGCTATCTCACAATTTCGATCGCTTGTAGTTGGGGTAAATTAGGGCGTCCGGGGGCGGGGGGCAGGTTGGCCTCCATCCCTTTTGACTCTTAAAAAGGAACTAGAACTTTCAATTTCCGATTAAATTGGCCTCTTCAAATGTTTATTTGACCACCTTCTCCATCAAAAACCTTATACACCCCCGGGGTCGTAACTTAAAACCTTTGCTACCAGGTTCTGAGGGGCTGTTTTATCCCAAAGGATCTTGTCATATGAATACTATGTATATAAAAAGGTTATCTCAAAATGTTTATCATACGAATTTGGGGAAGCGAGGACGTGGGAGTAGTTGCCCTTTGATCCCTTTTGACTCTTAAAAAGGGCACCAGAACTTCTTATTTCCATTCGAATGAGCCTCCTCCGAAGTTTCCACTATCTGCCTATTATTGCTTGAATGAGCCTCCACCACCTGTTCCATAAAAACCTTGTATGTTAATAATGAACACCTAGTATAACTTACATCCCTATTCCTGGGGTGAAGGGGAGGGGGGGGGGGTCATCATTAAACCACCCCAGCTGATTTGCCCTCAATCATTTTCGACCCTTAAACAGGGCAATAGAACTTTCAATTTCTAATCGAATGAGCCTCTTTTGACGTTTCTAAGAAAACTCCTTCTATACGAAGTGCCCTGGTCTAAAACCCCAAAAACCAAAAACCAAAAAAATAATGCAGTGCGCCAACATTTTTCTCTGCTTGGACAGCGCTGTTGCACTGCCTCTGAAAGATGTCTGAAGCCTGTAGGAAAAAACGAAAAACACTTTTTACTGGTAATTGTTACATGAACATTTACAATTAACGTTTTTCTTGTAAATTCTCTGTTTTCCTGTGTTAAACTGTGACCTGATTTAATGTTTGATCTGTATCGTATTGATCTATTACTTATTTAGTCTAAAAAATGAGCTTTTCTGCTTACTTCAGCTTTTACAAAGTTTGCAGTTTTTGTTCCCAGAAATAACAAAACTTTTAGAAATCAGGGAATTAGCCACTTATCCACTTGATTTTACTTCAAGTTTAAGCCTTTAAGGGGACTTTTGTAATAATTGAAAACAATAAGAAAAAAAGAACAAATTGCACCGTTCATTTAATGGAGGAAGTTTTTTACTGAAGTAAATAGGAAAAGACTAGCAGCATAATGGAGGTTTCTAGCAATTTTTATGGCCCCTTGCTGTTTACATATTAAAATTTGAGGATATCTAGGCATTTAACGACAACGACAGTAAATATTATATTAAAAATATTATATTATAAAAAATTATTAAATTATTAAAAAATATTATATTATATAAAAAAAATACTCAACATTAAAAA
Organism: Artemia sp. Qi Xiang Cuo; assembly: GCF_049724085.1. Taxonomy (NCBI): domain Eukaryota; kingdom Metazoa; phylum Arthropoda; class Branchiopoda; order Anostraca; family Artemiidae; genus Artemia; species Artemia sp. Qi Xiang Cuo. The sequence goes on along the minus strand of NC_142809.1, from coordinate 60,214,435 downwards.
AATTAATTTATTAACAAGTCCACACAAATTTTCTTGTTTTTTGAAAGTCTTGAAAGATTTTTATCTTTAGAAAGCAAAAAAAAATAAAAAAAATAAAAAATACATACTTTCAAGCGCTACGGTTCAAAATTATAATTTCAAAAATACATATTTATTTATTTTATTACTGAAACTCGTCTCTAATGATTTCTTAACGTTTCAGAGAAAGACCCATACCCAATAGATGCTCTCCCACTCTGTACCCATGCTGTCTCTGTTTGTAATCGAGATAAAAAATGTGTTGCAGCTCATGATGAATTTAAAGAAAAATGCAAAGTAAGGGATAATCAATGTAGGATGACAGACAAGTAAGTGAAGTTTTAACTTATTTTTATTATTCAAATTTTGACACCTTCGGTTTTTTCTTATCAGACAATTGAATTTCTAACCAACAATGTTGTAGAATTCGGCTTGTGTAAACAAATGAAGTTCTTTACCTCAAGAGCTTGTCTTTGAAAGCTCTACTCATTCGAATCCCTCCTACCCTGTTTTTAAGAATCATAACAAGAACTAATATATTTTTCTATAGACCTAATCAAACAGTTCGTGGTAACGAACTAAGTAAGGAGCGACCCGGCTCAATGGCAACGAAACTCTAAAAAACGAAATTTTGATACCAATAGATACATCAAAAGAATCAGATTTAAATTTTGATTTCAAATATATAAATTTCATCAAGATTAATCTTACCTATCAAAAGTTACGCGCCTGAAAAAATTTGGCTGATTTTCGAAAAAAGGGGGAAAGACCCCCTAAAAAATATAGAACCTTAATGAAAATCACAAAATCATATTCAGCGTATCAGAGAACCCTACTGTAGAGGTTTCAAGCTCCTATCTACAAAAATGTGGAATTTTCCATTTTTTGCCAGAAGAAAGATCACGTATGTTTATTAATTTGTTTTTTTGTTTTTTTGTTGTTTTTTTTCTTTTCCCCAGGGGTGATTGTATCGACCCAGTGGTCCTAGAATATCGTACGAGGGCTTATTGGAACGGAAATTAAAATTTCTAGTGCCCTCTTTAAGTGACAAAATAAAAATGGAGGGCAACTAAGCCCCCTCCCACGCTTATTTTTTTCCCAAAGTCTCCTGATCAAAATTTTGAGATAGCCATTTTGTTCAGCATAGTCGAAAATATTATAACTATGTCTTTTAGGATGACTTAATCCCTCGAAGTCCCCATGGGGAGGGCTGAAAGTTATGAGCTTTACCCAATGTTAACATATAGTATTGGTTATTGCGACCCGGCTAAATAGTAACCGAAACTCTAGAAAACGGTATTTTGATACAAATAGATACATCAAAAGAATCAGATTTTAATGCTGATTTCAAATATATAAGTTTCATCAAGTTTAATTCTACCCATAATACGTTACGCGCCTGAGAAAACTTGGCTGATTTTCGACAAAAGGGGGTAAGGCCCCCTAAAAATTATAGAACCTTTATGAAAATCACACCATCATATTCTGCTTATCAGAGAACCCTACTGTAGAGATTTCAAGCTCCTATCTACAAAAATCTGGAATTTTGCATTTTTTGCCAGAAGAAAGATCACGGGTGCGTGTTTATTTGTTTTTTTCCCCCAGGGTTGATCGTATCGACCCATTGGTCCTAGAATATCGTGGGAGGGCTCATTGGAATGAAAGTTAAAAGTTCTAGTGCCCTTTTTAAGTGACCAAAAAAATGGAGGGCAACTAGGCCCCCTCGCATGCTCATTTTTTGCCCAAAGTCACCTGATCAAAATTTTGAGATACCCATTTTGTTCACAATGGTCGAAAATATTATAACTATGTCTTTTAGGATGACTTAATCCCCCGAAGTTCCCGGGAGGAGGGCTGAAAGTTATGAACTTTACCCAATGTTAACATAAAGTATACAGTACAGACGTTTTCAGGGGAGATTTTCCCTGGTAGTGGGGGGGGGTCGGGGGTTATGTGGGAGGATCTTTCCATAAAGGAAGTTTTCATGGGGGAAGGGCAATTGCTATGAAGGGGACGCCGGACTTCCCAGCATTATTTAAAAAAAGATCAGAAATTTAATATAAAAAAACAAGTTTTTCAACTGCAACAGCAGCAACATCAAAACTTTAAACGAACAGAAAATATTACATATATGATTGGGTTCACCCCCTAGTCAGTACCTCACTCTTTAAGCCAGAGATTTTTTAGTACCTTCATAAGAGCTATTTATTCTAATTAACGGCCTTTGTGATTAAGCGGTCAGTTATAAAAAATTGGAACAAAATTCGAACTCTCGCTTAAAGAGCAAGGTATTGACTAGGGGGCAAACCCCCTAATGTACGTATTAAAAATATATGAATATAGAAGTTCGTTACGTAAATTAATTCGTAAGTTACGTGTATTTATTACTAATAAAAACGTTCGTAAATAAAAGGAAACAAGTTTTGAGAAAGCCATTTAACCAAATAAAAGTAAATTAATATGAAAATTTTGTTTTAATTATTCATGTACTGTGAGCCAAGGTCAAAACCTGTATTTATTTAAAAATGTTCAAAAATTAAATAAAAAAAAAAGTTTTTTTAACTGAAAGTTAGGAGCAACATTAAAACTTAAAACGAACAGAAATTATTCCGTATATTAAAGGGGCTGTCCCCTCCTCAACGCCTTGCTCTTTACGCAAAAGCTTGACTTTCTCACAACTCTATTTTTTTTAAACAATAAAAAACTTTAGCGTAAGGAGCAAGGCGTTAATATATGGAATAATTTTTGTTCGTTTTAAGTTTTAATGTCGCTCCTTACTTTCAGTTAAAAAAAAACTTGTTTTTTTATTTAATCTATTTAATGACGCAGAAGAAGAATGTGTTACAAGCGAGGAAAAACGATATTAATTTCATATAGTTTCGTAATAAAAACTGAAACGTATTCCCATTGGTTTGCGTCTGTGACGTGTTCTCGTAAGCAAACCACATTATTCCTTAAGCGCATGCTACAAAGATAAGTCATGTAACCCCCCAGTTTCAAAGCCTGATTAGTTCTCTTGTGCTTCTGTATAAAGCTCCAAGCAATCAAATTGAATAAAATATTGAATCCCCCCCCCCCTCCCGATTTGCTCTTCTTTGTGAAATTTTCAACAAGTGAAAAGAACGAGAAATTTTTGAGTCAAATTCTATTACGCGTAATTCCTCTTTTTCTCCGTAATAGTACTATTACATCGATTACATACTGATTAGCATTGTGTAAAACTATGTAGGCTATTAAGCTCCACTCTGAAAGGGATTTACTTCTGTTGCTCTTGGTACATTTCCTTTATGAGTTTCTGTGTTGTACTGGTGCTCCTGTGTTTTTTAAACCTGTTCGACAATATACAGTGTTAAGCCGCACGACAGAAGTATGCCCAGCGTGACGCAAGGATACACGTCTTTGCAGAAGTATGCCTACTTATGGTGTGGAGGGTCCATTTTGTCACAAAATAAGTGACATACCCTATTAAGGGGAAATCTCTCGCTACCAATTCATTAAGAACTTCTATGCTGTTTCTACAAATACTTATTTGAAAATAGTCCAGTATGTTGTTGCGCAGTATAAATTTTGTAGGAAAACAAAAAACATAACTAAATCCGTTTTGGGTTTTTGTTGTCACTAACAAAAAGTTGCTTATTTGAAAGTTTTCCTGGGCATCCAAGATATAGGACAAACTTTCATGTTAAAAGCTCCAATTTTCAAATATCAGTACGAGTATGAAAAAACAACCATTAAAGAATTCTGAGAATTATTGACAAATAATTGATTTATTTCTGTTCACTCAAAATAAAAATTAAAGAAATAACGTACACGAAAATAAACAAAACAATGATTAATAGTATGATTAATAGTATAAACAAAATTATTAATAGTATTTACTGCAAATTAATAACTAATAATAATAATAATAATAATAATTTATTTTTGACCCACATCATCAGAGGCAACGCTGTAGCGTTGCCTATAGTAAAGGCCATACGGCTCCAATGTTTTATTATTATTATTTTTTTTTTTTCCCAGAGGCACTTCATATGGAAGGGGTCATCGTAGAAGCTTTAAAGGGGGCTCATTCGATTAGAATTCGAGAATTCTAGTGCCCTTATTAATAGTCGAAAATTATTGGAGGGCAAATAGCCCCCCCCCCACGCCCATCATTCCCCCAAACACATCAAATCAAAATTTTGAGATAGCCATTTTGTTCTGCGTAGTGGATTTCCAGATAGAAAATATATTTTTGAGGAGGATACTCCCCCACAACCCTCAGGGCAAGGGTTTTAAGTTATGCTTTGGGGGCATATAGGCTAAGGTTTTTATAGAAGGCGTTGTCGTAGAAACTTCAAAACAGGCTCATTCAATTAGAAATTAAAGGGCTAGTGCCCTTTTTAATAGTCGAAAGTGATTGGAGTGTAACTAGCCCCCCTCCCCCCTCCCACGTCCATTATTTCCCCAAACACATCCAATCAAATTTTTCCGATAGCCATTTCATTCAGCGTAGTTGATTTCCAAATAGAAAATGTATTTTTGAGGAGGACACTCCCCCACAACCCTCAGGGCAAAGGTTTTAAGTTATGCCCTGGGGCCATATAAGGTTTTTACAGAAGGTGTTGTCGTACAAACTTCAAAACAGGCTCATTCAATTGGAAATTCAAAGGTCTAGTGCCCTTTTCAATAGTCGAAAGTGATTGGAGGGCAACTAGCCCCCCCACGCCCATCCTTCCCCCTAACCCATCCAATCAAAATTTTCAGATAGCCATTTTGTTCAGCGTAGTCGACTTCCGGATATAAAATATATTTTTGAGGAGGATACTCCCCCACAACCCTCAGGGCAAGGGTTTTAAGTTATGCTCTGAGGGCATATAAGGTTTTTATAGAAGGCGTTGTCGTAGAAACTTCAAGACAGGCTCATTCAATTGGAAATTAAAGAGCTAGTGCCCTGTTTAATAGTCGAAAGTGATTGGAGTGTAACTAGCCCCCCTCCCCCCCCCGTCAATTATTTCCCCAAACACATCCAATCAAATTTTTCCGATAGCAATTTCATTCAGCGTAGCTGATTTTCAGATAGAAAATATCTTTTTGAGGAGGACACTCCCACACAACACTCGGTGCAAGAGTTTTAAGTTATGCCCTGGGGGCATATAAGGTTTTTATAGAAGGCGTTGCCGTAGAAACTTCAAAACAGGCTCATTCGATTGGAAATTCAAAGAGATAGCGCCCTTTTTAATAGTCGAAAGTGACTGGAGGGCAACTAGCCCCCCCCCCCGCCCCGCCTTCCCCCGAACACCGCCCATCAAAAATTTCAGATAGCCATTTTGTTCAGCGTCGTTGATTTCCAGATATAAAATATATTTTTGACGAGGATACTCCCCCACAACCCTCAGGGCAAGGATTTTAAGTTATGCCCTGGGGGCATATAAGGTTTTTATAGAAGGAGTTGTCGTAGACACTTAAAAACAGGCTCATTCAATTGGAAATTAAAGGGCTAGTGCCCTTTTTACTAGTCGAAAGTGATTGGAGTGTAACTAGCCCCCCTCCCCCCACCCACGCCCATCATTTCCCCAAACACATCCAATCAAAATTTTCAGATAGCTATTTTGTTCAGCGTAGTTGATTTCCAGATCGAAAATATGTTTTTGAGGAGGACACTCCCCCACAACCCTCACGGCAAAGGTTTTAAGTTATGCCCTGGGGGCATATAAGGTTTTTATATAAGGCGTTGTCGCAGAAACTTCAAAAAGGGCTCATTCGATTGTAAATTAAAGGCTAGTACCCTTTTCAAAAGTCGAAAGTAATTGTAGTGCAACTTGCCCCCCCCCCCCCCCCCACGCCCATCATTCCCCCAAACACATCCAATCAAAATTTTGAGATAGCCATTTTGTTCAGCGTAGTTGATTTCCAGATAGAAAATATGTTTTTGAGGAGGACACATTCACAACCCTCAGGGCAAGGTTTTTAAGTTTTGGCCTGGGGGCATATAAGGTTTTTATAGAAGGTGGTGTCGTAGAAACTTCAAAACAGGCACATTTGATTGGAAATTCAAAGGACTAGTACTCTTTTTAATAGTTGAAAGTGATTGGAGGGAAACTAGCCCCCCCCCACGCCCAACATACCCCCAAACACATCTAATCAAAATTTTCAGATAGCCATTTTGTTAAGCGTATTTTATTTCCAGATAGAAAATATATTTTCGAGGAGGACACTCCCCCACAACCCTCAGGGTAAGGGTTTTAAGTTATACCCTGGGGCATATAAGGTTTTTATAGAAGGCGTTGTCGTAGAAACTTCAAAACAGGCTCATTCGATTGGAAAATAAAGGGCTAGTGCCCATTTTAATAGTCGAAAGGGATTGGAGTGCAACTAGCCCCCCCCCCCCACGCCCATTATTTCCCCAAACACATCCAATCAAAATTTTGAGATAGTCATTTTGTTCAGCGTAGTTGATTTCCAGATAGAAAATATGTTTTTGAGGAGGCACTCCCGCAGAACGTTCAAGGCAAGGGTTTTAAGATATGCCCTGGGGGCATATAAGGTTTTTTATAGAAGGCGTTGTCTTAGAAACTTCAAAAAAGGCTCATTCGATTGAAAATTCAAAGGGATAGTGCCCTTTTTAATAGTCGAAATTGATTGGAGGGCAACTTGCCCCCCCCCCCCCAACGCCCATCATTTCCCCAAACACATCCAATCAAAATTATGAGAGTAGAGAGGGGTCAGAAGGTACAAACGGGACTCCTTATATGGGCATAGAATACTGACGGGACTCCAAATAAGGGCATAGCCTCCCTAGGGAGAAAGATTACGTAATGGGGTCAATGACCTCTTTTTCCAAGGTCGATGTTGTTGTTGTAAGTGCACGCTCTCAGCGAATGTCAAGGTCGATTTATTTGTTGTTGTTGTTGTAAGTGCACGCTCTCAGCGAATGTCATGGTGTCCAGAAATAGTATTTGTTGTTGTTTTGGTCATGTACATGCTCGAGGCGAATGTCATGGTGTCCAGAAATAGTATTTGTTGTTGTTGCTCTCGCCAATGTTATGACTTTCCCGGAAACAGTTAGATCACGTGTTTCCTTCTCAGCCAATCAGCGAGTCGGATACATCCTCCTTCTCAGCCAATCAGAGGCTTGCTTACATATGGTTTTCCCCGTTACATAACAATTCGCCCTTGAGATTTCGTATATAACGGACATGCAATGTGATTCAATTATCAGAAAGTATTGTGACACAATGGATAGAACACAAGAAATTATTGATGAATTAGAAGCCTTGGCAACTTCAATTTGCAATTTTATTAAATTTTTTTTTTTAAAACGATTTTTACTTTGACATCCACCATTTTTTTAATCTAAAACTTAAATTTATTCCTTTACCCCAAATCCCCCCCCCCCCCCCAAACCATACAAACATCATTATAATCAATGGAAAACATAAAATATATTCCTTTACCCCAAATCCCCCCCCCCCCAAACCATACAAACATCATTATAATCAATGGAAAACATAAAATATATTCTTTTACCCTCAAAACCTAACCCCCCCCCACCCTTGTTTTACAACCCCAAATTCTCGCAAAAAGAAATAATTCTCTTTTCGTTAAAGTTTGACTTTTCTAAATTGTAATCTTTTCTCTGAGACATCCATCGCTCTGTTGTTATTAGCTCGCTCTGATTTGACACAAGACTCCAATGTGAGGCATATAATTAGCTATCACCCTTTCCGGCTTACAAACGCGGTCAATGGAACTATTCTTCCGTCAAATTAAAACACAATGATGCAATAATTAAGCTAAGACCTACACAACCTGTGTGGAAGTAGATAAACAAGTTATTTTTGAATTAGGGTCTAACAATATCCCCCTCCCTCCCCCATTGTCTTACAACCCCAAATTCTCGCAAAAAGAAATACATTTTTGATAAATTCCTTCCCTCTATATTTCCAGCTAAATCCCCCCCCCCCGCCTCCCACTCTAATACAAACTCCACTATGCTATCTTTATAGTCGTTAGAAGACTATAAAATATGCTCTGTTTAACCATCTAAACCCCCCACTCCTTACGACTTTAATTCTTGCAATAGAAATAATACTCTTTTTATCGATATTTCCAGCTAAAGTGACCACTGACTTCTGTCAATTTTTAGTGAAAATGCCGTTCTGTTTTGACACAAGACTCCAGTGCGTGGCTAAAATTAGCTGTCAACCCTTTTAAAGCACTTCCTGTAAAAGGTTTCTCAGATCAAAATGGGATGTTTTTCTCCTGTCAAATTAAAGCGGTTTCATGCAGACAATTGCAATTTATTAAGCGCAGGCATATATAATCTCTTTTTGGAGAACCGGTGAAATCTCGTTATTTTCAAATTAAGATCTAACAATATATTTAGGACATTGGCGAAAGGGGGAGGGGACCATCATTTTAAAATGAAAAACAAAACTGTTTCTAAAAACTGTTTCAAAAATGTAAATGAAAACAAAACTGTTTGGGCAGTAAGAGAACCGAGGGTTTCTAAGAAAAAAATAGCTTTATTATGTGTACATTTACATCCAAGATTGTAATTTAGGCCTATAAGCTGCTATGCTAACAATCTTTTTTCTATTTTAAAGACCTATAGACGGGAAACATTAAAAAAAATTTTCAGCATGGTAAAAATAGGGGCATTTCTTTCAAATTTTACCTATTGCTGTGCTTTTGGGTTTAGGGGGGGGGAGCTTCTTAGTGATAAATTCATTTCTAGAAAAAATTATATGGATGATGATACTAACTTTATTTCTATAAAAAGGGGCATATTATTTTGAAACTAATTTTTTCTCTTCTTTTTAAGGCCAATTATGAAGAATGCCACCCACCAAGCAAGAGGGCTAGGCTAAATGAAGTGACTCCTGTAGGAGTATCACGGCCTTCCGTCATAAGGTATGCTGGGTTAACCAGGGGCGCACTACACCAAGCCCCCACGTCATCTATACCATCCGTACAAGCTGAACCATCTAGAGCCACGCTTTACCAGCCCCCTTTGTCCTCGATGCAGACAGCAATACAGTCTGTTCAAAACCCAAAAATAGAATGGGCGACTACTCACAGGATGGTGAACCCCGCTGGGTCATCTGTACAAGCCAGTGACATCGCCACCACCACCACCTCTATGCAAGCCACTGATAGTGTTGCCATAATTACACAAGAGTGTGAGGTTGCCCTCCAACTTGCACTCCCCGGGGCATCTGGCACCCAAGTGCAGCCGGGATATGCAAATGTAAGCATTTTTTTCTACCTTTCTATTTCTTCCAATGTTTTTTCTTTTTCAATCCCAATATAAACTTATCTCTGTGAGATATTAACCCCTCACCCCAACCATTGTTTTAAATTTATCTCCCTCTGAGATATCTAAATTTAATTTTTTACAATGAAACCACTCTTTTCTCTGCTCCCCCTCCCTCGGAGATATCTAAATGTAATTTTTTGCATAGAAACCACTCTTTTCTAATCTTTGCTATCGCTTCGATATCTCATAAGCGAATATTTTTAGGTAATTTCTATTAATAATCACTGCCTTTGAAACTCAAAATGCTATTTTTTCTAATCTTTGCTATTTTCTCTGTTGCTATTTCTTCGCCGTTATCACATAAGCGAATATTTTTCATGGGTAATTTGAATTAATGCTCACCATTTGAAACTCAAAATCCCCTATTTTTCACAATTGATTATCACAAAGTTTCAAGAGAAGGAACTGAGTGAGATTATTCACATTTATCTATTTGTCACATATGAATCCCGTAATTTTCGCAAGGATATTTTAAAATAACTTTCAATCTTACAAAGCCTTGCCAATATTTTAGTGATGTGGAAACATTGTTGAATAAGAATTAACGGTTCTCGAATTTAATTGTACTGTTTCCCAGAGAATACGCTTGGAAATAGAACAGACACGCGATTAAAAATAATCTAGGCTCATTTGGAGTAATAGGCAACCTGTACGGGGAGTAGGCAAAACGACTTATACCGTATAACAATACGGTTTGTTGGGGCATTAGGTAAACGGCTGGAAGCCGCGGAGCCCGGAATGCGCCGAGGGGTCCGGGGAGTGCTGTGGGGGCAAGGGTAGGGAAGTGCCGGGGGGGATGCGCCACGGGTCAGGGAAGTGCCACAGGGATGCGCCACGGGCCCAAGAAGCATCGCGGGAAGCGATGCGGGGCCCCGAAAAGCGCCACAGGGATGCGCTGTAGCTCCGAAAAGCGCCACGGATGGTCCGGGAAGCGCTGTGGGGCAAGGTTAGGGGGGGAGCTGGGGGGGGAGCGTCAAAAAAAAAAAAATTTGAACACTTTGAAAATAAACGAACAAATTGTTGCCTTCTATGTCATATCTTAGATTATCTTCAGTTGAATTAACCAAATGTTATTAAGCAATAATAATCCAAATTTTAAAAACAGTAGGGGATGATTTGAAAACTTTGAAAATAAGTTATTTTTTCATTTATATATTGTCCTGGTTCCATACTCACCATCTCCCCCCTGCTCGTCAGTTGGAGAAGAAGAGGAGGCACACGTGAAGTCCCCCAACAATTCACTATGGGATGATTTACATCAAATTCCAGATAATATTGACGACTTTTTAGGTGAATTTTTAAATGTTGATTATAGCGCAGTTGAGCTGGTAGACTTGAGTCCAAACACATTGAAAATTTTAGATGTTTACACCCGGGAATTAACAGGCAACCCTCCAACCTCCGATACCCCAACGACTCCACTTCGAACAACTGAAGTGGAGCATTCGCCAGATATTGTTGAACAGCTTGGGTGAGGGGGTAATATACACGAGGGGGAGGAGGGTACAACTCTCCCAGACTTTCAGCTGTCCAACAGAATTTTAAATAATATAGTTGTTTTCACTGCAATGTTTGGGGATCCCTTTAATACACTTATGGGGGTAAAATTTGTTTATGACCCTGTAGAAATAGTGCATGCGTATGTAGAAAAAATTCGTACACTTCTGGAGAACCAGATTCAGTTGTGGGGGGGTAGGGATTCAATTAAGGTCTCAATTGTTTTAAAGTTTTTTTATTTGAATGAGGGAAAAAGTGAGGTGTACTATCATTTTATACATTCCGAGATGCGTTTGGTTTATCCAAATATAGAAAATTTTCAGGGGGTTTTCTTGGATTGGGTAGATCAAATTATAACGCATCTCGAGAACTTTAATGAAAACAGTAGTGGCTCTCTAGTTCTTTTTGTTGAAAATTTAAGTGTAAATATATGTAAATTTAAGAAAGATTTTATTTTAAGAGGGGGACATAGGGATAAGGGCGTAGTTTTAAAATATAATCCAGATCTAGAGGGTTGTCGTGGTGTCCAGCGGATCTGTTTTGAAACAGATCAAAAGTGTTTCAGATATGCTTTCCTCATATCAGCATACGAGCCTCTAGCTCGGGACGCTAGTAACAAGAATTTAGATCATTGGACTGTACATGGGAAGGAAGGGTCCGTTTTCTCATTGTAGATTTTTCTTGCCTAGAAGGGAAATACCCAGTAACGCTTCGATCCATTGATATTTTTGAAAGGGCTAATGCCCATTTAAATATCGGCGTTACTGTGGTACAGTATGAGACAAAATTTGAAGATGGGGTTCGTTCTAAAAAGAAGGGGGTGGTTTTCCCCGTAAGGGGCCCGTCAGTTGATTTGGTTAAACACTGGGCATGGTTATTTTACACGCCGCCTAGTGAACCAAACGCAATTGGATATTTTAATCCGGCCACTGACATTAGCAGAGTTCTTGGGGAGGGTAGGAATAGGGGGACCCGTTTCTACTGTCCAACATGTCTATATAGATTTTGGACTGACCAACCGCTGCAAAATCACATGAAACACGGTAGACGGCACGGCTACCAGACAGTGGAAACGGTTTCAGGGGATAGGGCAATTCTACGTTTTGAAAATTTTCAGAATATCCTCCTCCAGAGCCACAAAATATCTTTAGACTGTGAAGCTAAGCTGGTGGAGGTGAACGACCCCCAATTTCCAAACCGAGTCAAAGAACATCAGGCTATTGCAGTGTCCTACGCCCACGCGCAAAGAGACAGTTCTAACACCCTGCGCTTGTTAGAAATAGTTGAAACATTGGATGAGCGGGACGAATGCATGGACAAGGCATTGACTAAACTGAGTGGCACGGCTAATGGTGCTATTTCTCGTTTGATAAATACCCATTATCAACTGGTGTTGTCTGCAGCGGAGCGTCTCGCTATTAAAAATCAACAAAGCGGGGGGGTTGGGACGGGATCGTGGGTCGAGGTGGCTCCGTCGCATACCGCCACCAGTGGGGGGCAGGGCAAAGTCCTAACTCATGACCCTGAGGGGCACGAAAGAGAATCGGGGGGTAGTAAGTTGAGAAGGGTTGCGCATCACTCATGTCATTTAAATGTTAGCCAACATTTTTTTATCCCTGTTTTTATTCATAATTCCAATTATGATTTAAAATTTATTTTACCGGCACTGGCACGTATGCATAGGGAGGGAGGGGGAGTAGATTGTCCATGGGTAAATAGTTCATTTACCTACAAGATAATTCCCAAATCAGCTGAGAAGTTATTGCTTCTCGAACTGAAATGGCAGGCAGTGGATAATGGGCATATGTGCTGGAATAAAATTAGGTTTTTAGATTCTTTTAGTTTTTTCCCCAAGGCATTGAGTCAAGTGATTCAAGTGCAAAAAAGCGAAAATTTTGATAGCTTTTCCTTGCTTAAACAGCACTTTCCAGACAGTGAAATGTATGACCTGTTGACCTGCAAAGGTATATATGCATACGATTATTACTGTTCTGGCGCACGCTTAAGTGAGGTGAAACCACCTCCAATTGAAGCTTTTTACAATTCACTGATCAACAGTGAATATACAGCCGAGGAGTATGAGTTTGCCAAGAAGGTGTGGTCCAAGGGGGATTGTAAAAATGGGTGGGATTTTTGTAGACTGTACTTGGCCAGTGACGTTTTAACTCTGTTGGATATAATCTGTAAGAACACAGACCAGATCTATTCAGAGTTCGGACTAGATATAGGTTATTATTTTTCTACACCCCATTTAGTAATGGATTTAATTTTAAAAATTAGCAGCGAGGAAATAGGTCTAATCACCGACATAGATTAGCTCCTTTTTGTAGAACGTTCAATGCGGGGAGGGTATGTTTTTCACGGGGACTGTGTCTTATCAACCGATCCGAGCGGACAAAGCACCGTTATTAAGTCAAATGCAGTGTTCTTGGACATGAACTCGTTATACCCCTCGGCAATGTCCCACTACTCTTTTCCGTGTGGGAACTATCAATGGCTTGAGAATCCTTGTGAGTTCCCCGACATTACCACAGTCGAGGACAATGGGCCACAAGGATGGTTCTTTGAAATTGATGGTCACATTCCGCTGGCGCTTCACGACTCAGTCAAAGATTTTGTTTTTCCCTGTAACAATCGGCCCGTGAGCAGGGACTCTCTGAGCCCCTACAATCGTTCATTGGTTGAGGATATGGGGATGCACTGGACTCCCTCTAAACAGAAACTGATTGCTGATTTGGACCCTAAAGAGAATATTGTTGTTCACCATGTGCTTTTGCACTGGATGGTGAGCAATGGTTTCAAGATCACTAAAATACATAGGGTCCTACAGTTCAATCAGCGACCCTACTTGAAAACATTTATCGAGACCTTTGTGGATAAATGCTCTAGGGAAAATTCAAAGGTGGAGAAGGAAATGTATAAGCTCATCCTAAATTCAGCGTTTGGCAAAATGTGTGAAAGCGTTCGTAATAGATCTCGCTGCGACATCGTGACTGACCCTCTAGAGTGTGCATGAATTATTGCAGATCCCAAATTTACATCATTCACGAGCATAGAGACTGGCATGGTTCTTTTACACAGGCGAAAGCTAAATGTGGTACTGAACAAGAATATCGCAGGCGGTAGTTCAGTACTAGAAATTTCCAAAAAGCGCATGTTGTCGTTCTTTTACAATGTGTGCAAGGTGCAATGGCCACGGGAGGGGGAGGTTCAAGTTTACTATGGTGATACAGATTCTCTGCTGTTAAAGGTAAATGGGACTGAAGATTTATTGGGTGATTTAGAAAAGGGGGTGCACATCAGCTCGTAAATGGATTTCACCGACTGGAATCCATCGCTCTACCCCAAGCTGGTGAAACCTCAAGCCCCCAACCAACTATTGAAATTAAAATCAGAGATGGGGAGTGATTTGATATCCAGGGGGTGTTCCCAGGCCCCAAAGTCTATTGCGTTGAAACTCATAGTGGGGAAGAAAAGCAGGCGTGTAAAGGGGTGCCCACACATTTTGTAAAGAGCAATTTCAACATGAGCGTGTACAGAGACTGTGTAGAAAGTAGTCTAGTGCCGAGAGCATAAGTGCTTGCAATTCGCTCTCTACAGTATAGAAATTATACTGTGAGAGTGGAAAAGAATGCAATGTCATGTATATCCGACAAAGTCTATGTGCTCGAGATTGGTGTGAGTGTCCTACCCCACGGCCACTACCGTATTTCAGACCGAGTTGAATGCATAGACTATCGCAATCAACTTGGTCTGGATAAATTAACCTAATCTGACTAACCACTAACCACCACCACTCAACCTCTCATAAATTAACTAATCCCAATTTCACTACCTTAACTAACCTGACAATCTAACCACCTTAACTCAACCTCATCTAGCCCAAGCACTAACCATCACCACTAACTCAACCTCAACTAACCCATAGCAGTGACGACAACTATTGTACTGTTTTTCCACCGCCGCTCCCGGGGGAAGGGGGGGGGTCCCTTCCCGCGGCCGCCCCGGGGGGGGGGGTCCCGCCCGTGGCCGGCCGGCCTTCGCCCCCGCAGTCCCCGGGGGGTGGGGGGGGGATCCCAACTTTAAATTCATAATGTTCAACTGTGCTAGTTCATGTTCCCGTGGCTGTTTTTTCTGTTGCACAAAAAGTGTTATGTATAGAAAAGTGTGTTTAAGTTGACAAAAAGTGTTTTACAGAACAGTGTTGATGATTATGGACAAAAAGTGTTTTTTTTTATTGTACATAAAGTTTTTTTGAATAAAAAAATTTATTATTTATATATGTTCATATTTGCCCTGTGCTCATTTTGAATGCAAATATAGTTTTAATTTTTACCATGAAATTTTGTCAACTGTTCTTGTTGAACAAGTGTTATTTTTATTTTTATCGTTGTGCAGTTCATTTTGACTGCAAATATTTGTTTTCATGCAGTGCCGAAATAAATGCTGCCATGAAATATTGTTTTTTTTGTTCTTGAATAGATAGATCTATGGGGAAAATTATTGCTACTTATTCATTGAGCACATATGATTTACAGTTAGTTGTAGTCCGACTGTTGTCAGCAGCAGCATGTATCAATTTAAAACACCCTTCAGATCGTTTCTGTGTGGTCCCTCAATGTCAGGGAAAACAATACTTTTAACTATAATAATTCAAAATTGTAAGAAAATGTTTTTTGAAAAGCCGAAAAAAATCTACTATTGCTGTAGTATTTGGCAGGAGTCCTATGATAAAATAAAAGCTATTGCCACAACCATACCATTACAATTTATACGAAGAATTGATGTTTTCAATAGTATTGAATCGAACTCGTGGTTGATTATTGATGATTTGGCTGGATCCATTGAAAAGGTCTCACAGGAAATACTACAACTGTTCACCGTTTGCTCCCATCATGAACACATTTCCATTACCTTAGTTCTAAACAATCTGTTTTATCAGAGCAAATTTATGCAAACCCTTGCATTGAATTGTACTGTTTATATTATCTATCGAGTCGTTGGTGATTCTAGCGAGCTACTAACAATAAAAAATAAGATAAACCCCGGCGCCCCAAAATTTATATTTTCAGCGTACACACACGCGACTATCAACCCCGACGGTTACAATTTGCTGGATCTTAATCAGAGCACGCCCGAGGATCTACGTGTAGTCACCGACATTTTCAACAATGAAATTACAGTATATCTTCCGGTGAACAGTAGAAAAGACCATTAGTCGCCATTATGACACTGAAGAAACTACACGAACAGCGGCATCTGTTTTCCGTTTTAAGCACTTCAAAACCATTACTTAGGAAGGCTATACTCAAACATGGGGTTGACAATGATTTCATTAATCTAATATCTGAACTTTGTTTAAATTTAACTGAGGGCAATGTTCAACTGCCAGGCGGTGTTATACAACAGACAAACCAACATCGTTCAACTGTCCGCGACTGGGCTTTTAAAAAAAGGGTAAAAAAATTTAAAAGAACACGGCTCCTTCAGGCGGGCGGTAGCTTTTTCACACTTTTACTGCCGATAATTGCAGGACTTGTAAACAGTTTTCTCTAGTGAGAGAATGACAAAACCCTATAAATTGACACCATTTGAACTTGTCCTTTCGCCCATCGAACATTTTGAAGACAATCTAAGCAAATTCATTAACGATGAGAATATTGCCGACGACAAAAAACTGCTTTTACTTCAAGATGCATTGCGACGTGTGGACAAACATAAGCCATATCGTGAGAGACCCCCCGTCGTCACTGATCCCCCTAAACAGGAAACATCTCCTCAAGATTCTGCAGCAGCACCAAAGGAGAAGGAATTGAATTCAAGTGTATTGAAAATTGGAAACCTATTGCCACTCTCGTATCGGGAACAGAGTAAAAGAGTATTATCTTATCTCATGTTGGAAACTGGCGATCAAGTTCAAGTCGATAGCACAGGGAAACGAATTATAATTCAGGGAAATAGTTGTAATCTAGTTGATTTAATTTGTGATATGGTGACGAATCGTAAAGGTCTCATATCCTTTGATGATAATCTATACACCTTTCTCTATACAATAAACTTCCCCAAAGGTCTTATTGGAAATAGACAAATTCTAAATAAACTTAGAGAATATAGTCCTCCAACATCACCTATTAAAAAAGAAGAATATTCTATATATTAGGATAGCAGAAGTAGCAATTATTTTAAAATACTTCTGACTGCTAGTCAAAAGCGAGGACAAATTGATTCGCCCGCCAGTGTGCAAAAAGGGGGTTGATATTACACTACATGTTTACGCTCAAAATGGATAAAGTTCTGAAAGGTGTCTATGAAAATAATGGCAAAGCGGGAAGCTTAAGCTTCCCAAAAATGCTTTCCAGAGCTGTCTCCAGCACCACCACATTGAAAAGTGCAAAAAATTATATAGAGAATGAACCGAGTTATATACGGCATAGAACTCCAATTATTCGCTGTAAACACTATCTTAACTCTAAAACCTATTCTACTGTGCATTTAAAGCAAATGGAGCCTGGATAGCTAAATACGGGATATCGGCGGCACACAGTGAACTCCCCAGACCTTAGACCTGCTAGCTGAATCGTTAGCTACGCCACACATTCCAGCCAACTGCGGTCAAAGAGAAGTATTTAAGTTCCTAAAGCAATTAACATTATTCTTGAACAGGATTCGTATAGGAAAATTAAATCTTATCATGGTAGTGAATTCGTTAATTCACATGAGTTAGAGGTTCTTTTGGAATATAATGGATTCCTTTTTTACAGTCAGTTCCCGATAAAAACTGCATAGGTCGAACGGTAGATAAGTACAATCCGCCTATTAATTTCAAGATATTGTGCATTGAAAAATACACCTGCGGGTATTTATTATTTTGATAAAATCATGTTGATTTATAATAAAAGACCCCATCGATCTCTGTCCAACTCTACACCAACGAATGTTCACTACAATGAAAATACATTTGATGCTTTTCTAAAGCAATACTCCAAGGGTGAAAAAGATAAAAAGAAGAAGAAATTCAATGTTGGTGATACTGTTCGAATTAATAGAGCCACCAATATTTTTGAAAAAGGGGAATTATTTATGGAGCACAGAACTTTTTAAAGTGTCCAAAATCCTTGACACCATACCCATAACTTATCGACTACGAGACACCAAAAATGATGAGATTCTCGGTGGTTTTTATGAATACGAACTGCAAAAAGTTAGAAATACTAGTGAAATTTATCAAATTAAAAAGATATTAAAGAGTCGTACACGCCATGTTAAGAGACAGTTGCTTGTTTGCTGGCTAGGATACAACTCAGATTTTGATTCTTGGGTCAGTGCTGAAGATATTAACAATGCCTAATGATTTCTATACGACTTTCATGTCCAATGTTTCTGATCCTCTATACAATGATCTGAATAGAACAAGTGATCTTTGGACGAAACTCTCCCCCACCATCAAATTCGACGAAGAGTATGAAGTGACTCTTGTCGATTGTATTCTAAAAAATACTTATGATATCCTGAGAAAGGATCGTAAATATGAAATAAAAATTAGACCCTATGATTGGCCGCCTGCACCAACAGGTGATCAAGAACAAATTCAAAAAATCAATTGGTTGAATTATCCATATATTGAATTACCCTACGAGGAACTCACCTGTATGAATGATTTATGTCGTTCTATTAATAAAAGAATTTCTGCTCGTAAAAAAGGAGCTTTTCATTTCAACTATTTTAAAGGAGGAAGGCAAGATCTACATTAGTTCACCTATTGCCAGTGAAAAGGTTATTCTCAATGATAATCTAAAGGATGTTTTTGGCTTTAAGCTCAATATAATCAATGGTAAAAGTGCCGGAAACACTAATTTCATTTTTTCTGACTACCCGCCTGCCTTCTCCACAGACACCTGTATATTTCTCTACGCTTCATTTGTGGAAACATCTCGGGTTGGTAATTCAAATGTTCCCCTCCTACGAGTTCTTGAACGAAAAACCAATCAAGAACATATTCAGCACTACAATATAAAGCATCTTCAGTATATTCCCGTAAACACTTCCTATTTGGAACTCTGTCAGTTAACACTAAGACCCGAATTGGGTGATCCCCTTGCAATTTCAAAAGATTTGGCTGTGATTAAATGCCATTTTCGACCCATCGTTCAACAGCAAGATGTCTAATAAAAAATTGGTATTCACTTGTCCTGATATTGACTGCTATGTTAATACTCTTAGCCCAAGACAACAGGGTACTGGAATGGATTACTACAAAGGACGTACTACAATGTCTGGCTACGGTCTTGGCAGCTGGTTTGCTAAGCTGTTTCGCTCTTCAATACCATTGGCCAGAAAATATCTTGTACTGGCTGTAACAGATTTTGCAACGTATACACTATACGATTGGGGCTCTGGCAAGGATTTTAAAAAAGTGCTACGGAAAATCTTAGGTCCAGTGCGCGAACCCTTGGCGAGAAATTAAAACAGAATGGTAAAGGCTTAAAAAGGTCAAGAAACAATGCATCACTCATCAGTCTCTACTCAGGACGGAAACGTAAGACGCCCCTTTTGGCAAAGACAAGAAGTAAAAATCTAACACGTAGTGTAACCAAGAGCCCCAGGAAGACCATTGTTAGATCGAAACTAGATTTCTTCTCCTAAGATGTCCTACCTACCGCATAAGGATTCTCAACCTTCAATCACCGCCTCATTGAATCTATTCAATGCTGAAAATGTTGATGTGAGTGTCAAGCATGGATACTATGAACAATTTTATCCACAACAACCCCTCTCCGATAATATCCAATTTCAAATTTATTCCAATGAAGACTACTTTATGGACATGTCTTCAACATTTATTGATTTACAAATGAAAGTCCGGAAATCCGATAATACAATGCCGATTCGGGCCGATGGAATATCCTATGAAAATTGTATATTACATAATTTATTTCGTCAAATTAGTGTCTACATCAATGGCACGCTGGTGAGCACAAGCAACAATCTCTCAAATTATACAAGCTATATGCAACTCATGCTGATGACACCCAAGTCATACAAGGAATTGAGAGGCGCCTCCACTGGATATGAATATATTACTAATACTGCTAGTACAGATGCACTTAAAAATGCTACAACTAGTGAATTACATCTAGTTGAAAAAATATATCATGAAATATTTAATATACCCCAATGGCTGCCGCCCAAGGTTAAAGTGGATATAAAATTAACGTTTGCACCATCCAATTTCATATTGAGAAAAGAATGTTCTGCCAATCCCGATGTAAGTCCCTCCCTCACCTCAGCAGTACTTCATGTACGAAAACAACAGGTCATGAGTTCTGTTGCTTTGGCCGTGGAAAAACTGAGAGCCAATGGCAACAATATTAAACTACTTGTTCCTCATACAATCCCCAATCAACGTCATATTGCCGTGGGGTCACGCACATTCACTGACTCATCCTTTATCAAGGGCGAAATCCCCTCGAATTTGGCTTTGTCATTTGTAAAAAGTGCCAGTGCAATAGGATCATGGACTGAATGCCCACATAAATTCGAGATGTTTGGACTTTTATCTCTTGTATGCAAAGTAAACAGTATCCCACTCTACAATATATCTTTTGATAAATCCTATAGAACATTGCACGAGTTGACCATGCAAACCCTAGATCATGACTCTCAACTATTTGAAAATGGTATAACCGAAGATATGTTTGCTAAAACACATGGTATCATTGTACTGGATTTGTCGGGTACACAGGATATGAGTATTGTACGTAAGGGGAGTGTGCGTTTAGAGTGTATATTTAACGACCCATTGGCTGAGAGTATTGCCCTAATCTCACTAAATCAATATGAAACCTATTTGGAAATCACTCCCGAAGGCAGTGTTCTACTAGACTTGGCGCCATGAACACCAGTCAAATAATCAATGTATTTAATATGGACCCCCACATGTCCCAGTACAAATTCTATTGTCTGCCCTCGGACTGTCTTGGAAAAATTCAAAATGTTAACAATACTTTGATTATTGTTAATAGCAGTCTGTCGACTGTGCTGACGGGTCATTGGCTGTGCATCTTTCAAACAATGAAGACGATTGAATTTTTTGATCCTCTTGGTCTACCCTATACATTCTACACACCCCACATCAGCAACTATATTGAGACCAGTGGGAAAACTATTATTCAAAATCGAAAGAGGGTGTAGGATCTAACGACTAAAAGCTCTGGCTTCCATGCACTACTATATTTTGTGTTCCAATGTCGTGGCTATACTTACAAGCATTTTCTCCACATTTATGGTGACAACCTACGTCTGAATGACTTTCAAGTGGAAAATACCATCTCAGAGCTATTCAGTATTGATTTTATTGCCCTAAGAGTAAATTGATTAAAAAATGTTTGTGAATTTGTTTATTAATAATATGAATATATATACAGCAATGTCTTTCAATCTTCACTTTTAGATTTCATCATCTGCAATGTATAGGCAAGTATCGTGAACCACTAATGCCGATAAATCATTTGGATTCGCTGTATATTGATCTTGATTGACTGCAAAGTCAGGGTCACATTTTCTACAGTACAATGTAACTTCACTCTTGTCATATCTCTTTGTATAGTCAATTATACTATTTGCATTCATATTATGAAATTCACGAGTTTCAATCTGTCTATTTGAAGCAATATCACATACAGTGTTTTCAAGTGATGAATCACATTCCGTCACAGCCAAATAAAAATCACTTGGTTTATAGTCATTGTAGGCAGTGTCATCACAGCGATGACGTAGAAACCAGATTGTCTTGTTACCCCAACAGTTGAATCGTAGACCAGATTCCTCTTCCCAGAATAATTTAAATCCGTGACGATACCAATCTCGTAGAAATAAACTAAAATCACGTTTGGGATTCTTTCCAATCATAGCGGGGTAAGTATTCTCCCACTGATCACATTTATCATAGTGACAATTGGAGCACAGGTGCCCTCTAGGATGTGAGTCACACACCTCCTCAAGACATGAATTACATCCTTTAATTTGTACTGCATAGCCTCTATGTAATTTACAAGGATTACATAATTTACACTTTTCACTATAGTCATCAATAATTGTACAAGTCTCACATTGATTCCAACTGCCAAGAGTGTACACGCAAACTAGACATATATAGAACATTTTTTGGTTTCCGATGTCAACTCACTCACTGCTAAAACGAAACTGATCCTCTTCGTTCGATAAATTCAACGAGAGGGAAATGGGGAGCCATCTTTCGAATGATGGGGGGGAGCCATCTACATTGAATCCATTGGCAATGTTTTCAAAAGTATATCCACAATATGATTCTGCCTTGTTCCAATTAATATATCAATAAATTGAGTATAAGCATTTGAATCACATTTTAAAAGTTTCATACAATAGTCCAATGGAGGAGAATCACTCCTCATTATATTGTCAAGTGTTCCCCGACAAGAGAATATCCTGTGTTGAAGAGATAACTCGAGAAAATTATCATACGATATCATTTGTCTTTCCATAAACACTAGATTTGATCTAATTCTCTCTTTCCCAATTTTATTCATTTTTCAAACCTTTCACTCTGACTGTTGACCCTATACTGACCCAGATTCGTTAGCTCTGACCAGAAAAGAAAGGGAACATTTTCAATTTCGAAACAATTTTATTGAATAATTAGAACAACATCATCAATAATACAGAGCATATACAATCAGCGATACTGTTTATTGTCTTTAATATGTTTCACCAATGCACTTAAAGCGCATTGAATTCTATTCACATGTGCTCTATCAACTTTAGCGGCGAAACATAATTGATCCTCCATTTAAAATTTGCTCAAGGATATTACATATCTTGCATATACTGCATCCCATTCCAGACAAAGCCGCAATCCTTTCGTGATTTCCACCGCAATGTTTGGTGCTCTTGTACTATTATCCTCAACTCCACTATCAACTTCTAATAGTGTAAACATTCCACTCATCACCGTCAACACACACAAAAATATATCCAAATGAGTAAAGTCAAAACTGTTCTTCTTCTCACTCCTTTGAATTCTATTCTCAGACTAAGAAAAATATAACAAAAAACCCTTTCTTTATATTCCCTCCGCCGCTACTATGTAAGCAGCCCTCTGATTGGCTGAGAAGGAGGATGTATCCGACTCGCTGATTGGCTGAGAAGGAAACACGTGATCTAACTGTTTCTGGGAAAGTCATAACATTTGGCTCGAGAGCAACAACAACAAATACTATTTCTGGACACCATGACATTCGCCTCGAGCATGTACATGACCAAAACAACAACAAATACTATTTCTGGACACCATGACATTCGCTGAGAGCGTGCACTTACAACAACAACAACAAATAAATCGACCTTGACATTTGCTGAGAGCGTGCACTTACAACAACAACAACATCGACCTTGGAAAAAGATGTCATTGACCCCATTACGTAATCTTTCTCCCTAGGGAGGCTATGTCCTTATTTGGAGTCCCGTCAGTATTCTATGCCCATATAAGGAGTCCCGTTTGTACCTTCTGACCCCTCTCTACTTATGAGATAGCCATTTTGTTCAGCGTAGTTGATTTCCTGATAGAAAATATGTTTTTGAGGAGGACACATTCACAACCCTCAGGGCAAGAGTTTTAAGTTATGCCCTGGGGGCATGTAAGGTTTTTATAGACGGCGGTGTCGTAGAAACTTCAAAACAGGCTCATTCAATTGGAAATTCAAAGGGATAGTACCCTTTTTAATATTCGAAAGTGATTTGAGGGCACCTAGCCCCCCCCCCCCCACGCCCATCATTCCCCCACACACATCCAATCAAAATTTTCAGATATCCATTTTGTTAAGCGTATTTTATTTCCAGACGGAAAATATATTTTTGAGGAGGACACTCCCCCACAACCCTCAGGGCAAGGGTTTAAAGTTATGCCCTGGGGGCATATAAGGTTTTTATAGAAGGCATTGTCGTAGAAACTTCAAAACAAGCTCATTCAATTGGAAATTAAAGGGCTAGTGCCCTTTTTATTAGTCGAAAGTGATTGGAGTGCAACTAGCCCCCCTCCCACGCCCATCATTTCCCCAAACACATCCAATCAAAATTTTGAGATAGCAATTTTGTTCAGCGTAGTTGATTTCCAGATATAAAAAATGTTTTTGAGGAGGCACTCCCCCAGAACGTCCACGGCAAGGGTTTTAAGATATGCCCTAGGGGCATATAAGGTTTTTATAGAAGGCGTTGTCTTAGAAACTTCAAAAAAGGCTCATTCGATTGGAAATTCAAAGGGTTAGTGCCCTTTTTAATAGTCGAAAGTGATTGGAGGGCAACTAGCCCCCCCCCACGCCCCTCATTCACCCAAACACATCCAATTAAAATTTTGAGATAGCCATTTTGTTCAGCGTAGTCGTTTTTCAGATAGAAAATATATTTTTTTGAGGAGGACACTCCCCCAGAACCTTCAGGGCAAGGGTTTTAAGTTATGCCCTGGGGGCATATAAGGTTTTTATAGAATGCATTGTCGTAGAAACTTCAAAAAAGGTTCTTTCGATTGGAAATTTAAAGGGATAGTGCCCTTTTTAATAGTCGAAAGTGATTGGAGGGCAACTAGCCCCCCCACGCCCATCATTCCCCCAATCGCATCCAATCAAAATTCTGAGATAGCCATTTCGTTAAGCATAGTTGATTTCCAGATAGAAAATAGATTTTTGAGGAGGACAATCCCCCACAACCCTCAGGGCAAGGGTTTTAAGTTATGCCTTGAGGGGCATATAAGGTTATTATAGAAGGCGGTGTCGTAGATACTTAAAAAAAAGCTCATTCGATTGGAAATTCAAAGGGCTAGTGCCGTTTTTACTAGTCGAAAGTGATTTGAGGGCAACTAACCCCCTTCTCACGCCCACCTTTCCCCCAAACACATCCAATCAAAATTTTGAGACAGCCATTATATTAAACCTAGTTTTAAATTCTGGAAATTAGGTCTTTGAGGATGACAACTCCCCCACAGCCCTCAGGGCAAGAGTTGTAATTTAAGTATTGTGATCCCTTTGTCTCAGCAAGTGAAATGGTCTAAACCCATTCATTGGATTTTTCAATGGATCATTCAATGGATTTTTTCAATCCATTCATTGTTGTCAACCGCTGTCCACAAGTTATGCAAGCTGTCTATTGTTCATATATAAGGTTTTTATCAAAGAGGTAATCGTATAGACTTTTAAAAAAGCCTCATTCAATTTAAATTGAAAGTTCTAGATCAGTTTTTTAAAGTCAAGAATAATCGGACAGTAAGCACCCCGCCCCATGCCATAAAAACTTGAAACTTTTTGCGATCAAAAAAGAACAAAATTAATTAAAAAAAACTGTCAGAAAAATAAGTTTTTCAAATAAAAGTAAAGGCCATTTTAAAATTAAGCTCAGTAGATGCAAATACCTGTTAAAAAACAAACTCAAAACGACCAGAAATTACTATTAAAGAATAAATGAAACCCAAAACAAACAAAAATTAAACAAACAAGTAGAATGGGGGGTGCCAGTCGTGACTACACCACGTGGTTTATGGTTTTCTCAGTGAGAATGAAAAAACAGATGAAATTCTCACTTGAAAAACCATGAATTTTGTAACATTTATTTAAATATAACTTGAAAAACCATGAATTTTGACACATTTTTGTAATTATCACGTGAAAAAACATACAAAAAGACAGAATTGGGACAAAATTCATGTTTTTTGAAGTGATAATTAAATAAATGTGAAAAAATTAATGGTTTTTCAAGTGACAATTACATAAATGTGACAAAATTCATGGTTTTTCAAGTGATAATTACATAAATGTGACAAAATTCATGGTTTTTCAAGTGCGAATTTCCCCTGTTTTTTCAGTCTCACTTGGAAAACCATAAACCACGTGGTGTAGTCACGAGTAGCACCTGTGAACTTGATTTACATAATCGATAGGGGAAATTATTGATTCACGAAGAGGGAATTAGGAAACATTAAGGCTTCTTTAATCTTAGGTCTGAGGAAGGGGGGAATTAAGAAACAAACATGGCTTCATTGTTGTTTGGTTAGCTTAACCTGAGAAATAGCACCTGTGAACTTGATTTACATAATCGCTAGGGGAAATTATTGATTCACGAGCGTGGGGAATTAGGAAACATTAATGCTTCTTTAATATTTAGACCTGTCACGAGTAGCACCTGTGAACTTGATTTACATAATCGCTAGGGGAAATTATTGATTCACGAAGGGGAGAATTAAGAAACATTAAGGCTTCTTTAATCTTAGGTCTGAGGGATAAACGTTCTTTAGATCAGAGAGAAAAATTAATATTCTATTTCAAATAGGGCTTCATTGATCTTTAGTGTCAGGAATTATAATTGACATCACTTGTTATCTTGGAATTATGCGGGAGTCTAAAGAGATAGAAATTCTATTTTTAAATACGGCTTCACGGAGCTTTAAGTCGGAGAGATAAATTGATATTCTAACGAAACCCTAAAAGTTTAGCTAGGAACATTTATGAGGTGAAGAGATTAACGTAGGAAAGGGTTTCCTAGAAATTTGAAATGCGTTAGCGCATAGATGCCATACAAAAGGAACACGCTGAAATTACGTTTAGGGATTATTTGGGCGAAACGGTTTTATCCATTTTATGGGATTATTTCGGCGAAACAGTTAGAGACATTTTGAAAGAAGATTTTAGGAAAGGTTTTAGAAGAGAATTTGAGGGTGAAACTCTGTGGTCGTTATAATACACAAGTTCCATTTGAACAGTGTTGTGAGGTCCTCTACCCCAACCCCAAAGGGTTCCGATCCCCCACCACAACCCCGAAGGAAGTCCACGGTACACAAAGATCCCCCAAGCTCCCAAAGAGCCCCAGCCCCCCCAAACGCC